>NC_089589.1:5846486-6146486 GCF_019320115.1 Miscanthus floridulus
TGAGTTTTTAATTTAAGGTCGGTAAAATGCTAAAAAAGTTAAAATGCTGATTTCAGTTCACGTATAGTGGTTTTGCATTTTAAATTTTTTTGAACATCTTAAAGACTTCAAATTGAAAAACTCAGAATTAGAATGTTGTAGATCTCATCGAGCGCTACATCTTTCATATAAAAAGTATCTCCATTTGATAGCATATAAGAAAGATATGTTTTTTTCAAGGCGACAAGCGTTCGTACGCGATTAATATACTGCTGAAAATTTATTTAATTTTTTTGAGTGTATTAGCGACCTCAAATTAAAAAAACTCAAAACTAGAAAGTTGTAGATCCCGTCAAGAGCTACAACTTTTATATAAAAATCATCTTCGTGCGAGATCGTATTAAAAAGATACAATTTTTAGAATTTTCTGCAGAATGTAGCTACATTACCTAAATTTAGATTTCTTTTTTTAAAATTTTGTGCCGAAACGCTATAGTATTTGGGACCTGGATGACACCCTCTGCCAAGTTTAGGGACCTGCGGTGATCACTTTGAAAGTTTGGGACCTGGATGACACCCTCTGCCAAGTTTAGGGACCTCCGGTGATCACTTTAAAAGTTTGGGGCCTAGATGATACCCTCTGCCAACTTTAGGAACTTACAGATATCACTTTGAAAGTTCGGGGACCTAAGTGACACCTCGTGCCAACTTCATGGACCACTGGTGAATTTTCCTCCTAGGAAACAGCGCAACTAGTCACAGTACAGCAGCAGTAGGTGGTCAAGGCTGCTGCTCGGGCTCGGATAACGCTTCAATAAACAACTGAACTGGTTGTCTGTGATATCGCTATCCACGGTACCCTAGTCAAAACCATTAAAGATATATCGGTTATCTGTGAGTTTTCATATGTCTTCTCCGATGACTTGCCTAGATTACTTCCGGATCGTGAAGTAGAATTCAAGATAAAACTTATTCCGGGTACGGCTTCTATTTCTCGAAGGCCCTATAGAATGCCGCCCAATGAGTTGGCTGAGCTGAAGATTCAGTTGAATGAGTTATTAAAGAAAGGTTTGATTCGGCCTAGTTCTTCTCCTTAGGGTTGTCCGGCTATCTTTGTGAAGAAGAAGAACGATTCTCTGCGCATGTGCGTGGATTATCGCCCCCTTAATGCTGTTACTATCAAGAACAAATACCCTCTTCCTCGCATCGAGATTCTGTTTGATCAACTCTCCAAAGCTAAGGTATTCTCCAAGGTTGATTTGAGGTCTGGCTACCATCAGATCAAAATTCGTCCTGAAGATATACCTAAGACAGCTTTCTCTACTCGTTATGGCTTGTTCGAATATCTTGTCATGTCCTTTGGGTTGACAAATACTCCGGCACATTTTATGTACCTGATGAATTCGGTATTCATGCCGGAATTGGACAAGTTCGTCGTTGTGTTCATTGATGATATCCTTGTATATTCTCAGAATGAAGAAGAGCATGCTGAACATCTGAGAATTGTTTTAACTCGATTACGTGACAACCAGCTTTATGCTAAGTTCAGCAAGTGCGAATTCTGGTTGAACAAGGTACCTTTTTTAGGTTATGTGTTATCTGGAGATGGAATTTCGGTTGACCCTACTAAGGTGCAAGAAGTCCTAGATTGGAAGGCACCTACTACGGTCACAGAAGTCCGAAGTTTCCTGGGTTTGGCTGGCTATTATCGTCGTTTCATCCCGGATTTCTCTAAAATCGTCAAGCCCATGACTCGACTACTTCAAAAGGATGAGAAGTTTGTGTGGACTCCGAAGTGTGAAGAGGTTTTTCACACTTTGCGGACCTTACTAACTTCTGCTCCTGTATTGGCACAACCTGACATCGAGAAGCCTTTTGATGTCTATTATGATGCATGTGGCACCGATTTTGGGTGTGTTTTTATGCAGGAGGGCCGAGTCATAGCTTATGCTTCGCGCCAGCTTCGAAAGCATGAAGTCAATTATCCTACCCATGACTTAGAGCTAGCCGTGGTTGTTCATGCCCTGAAGATTTGGAGACATTACTTGCTAGGTAATGAGTGCAACATCTATACTGACCATAAAAGTCTCAAGTACATCTTTACTCAACCCAAGTTGAACATGCGTCAACGACGATGGTTAGAATTAATCAAAGACTACAACCTTCAAGTGCACTACCATCGTGGCAAGGCAAATGTGGTTGATGATGCCTTAAGCAGAAAGGCCCATTGCAATTCCTTAGTTAGTGAAGACTTTCATCTGGCACACCTCCTTCATCCTATAGTACTCCACAATATCACTGTGGATTGCTCTCTTAGAAGTCGAATTATCGAACTCCAGAAGACTGATGTGGGTGTGTTTCATATCAAGCGGAAGATGAAAGAGCAGGAGACCAAGCACTTTAGGGTCGATGACAAAGGAATTCTCTGGTTTAATGATAGGCTTGTAGTACCCAAAGACAAAGAACTTAGAAATCAAATTATGGCTGAAGCCCATTCTTCTAGATTATTCATCCATCCTGGTAGCAGTAAAATATATCAAGATCTCAAGCCGTATTATTGGTGGACCAAGATGAAGAAAGAAATCACAGCCTACGTGGCAAGGTGTGATAACTGTTGCAGAGTCAAGGCTATTCACATGAAGCCCAGGTTATTGCAGCCACTCTCTATTCCTGGCTGGAAGTGGGAAGAAATTGTTATGGATTTCATTGTTGGGTTACCCACTACCAAAAAGGGTTTTGATTCCATCTGGGTCATCGTAGATCGTCTAACCAAATCCGCTCACTTTATTCCGGTCAAGTCTACCTATCACCCTCACAATTATGCTGATATTTATTTTCAACAAGTGGTACGTCTCCATGGTGTACCCAAATCCATTGTATCAGATAGAGGACCGCAATTCACGGCTCACTTTTGGGAATGCTTACATCAGAATCTTGGCACTCATCTAATCCGCAGTTCTGCCTATCATCCGCAAACATCAGGACAGACTGAGCGTGTTAATCAAATTCTTGAAGACATGCTTAGAGCTTGTCTTATCTCTTGCAAAGGCTCTTGGGAGGAATGGTTGCCTCTCGCTGAATTCTCTTATAACAACAATTATCAAGAGAGTATCAAGATGGCTCCTTTTGAAGCGCTATATGGTCGCAAGTGTAGGACTCCTTTAAACTGGGTGGAACCCGGAGAAAGAAGATTATATGGTATTGATTTTGTAAAAGAAGCCAAAGAGCAAGTCCGAACTATATAGAAGAATATGACTGCCGCTCAGGCTAGACAAAAGAGCTATGCTGATAAGAGAAGAAAACCTATTGAGTTTGAAGTAGGTGACCATGTTTATCTAAAGATATCCCCTATGAGAGGAGTAAAACGTTTTGGAATCAAAAGGAAGCTTGAGCCTCGATATGTTGGACCTTACCAAATTATCGAGAAAAGTGGAAGAGTAGCCTATAAACTCGATCTACCACATGAAATGGGAGCTATATTCCCGGTATTCCATGTGTCTCAGCTAAAGAAGTGTCTCCGTATTCCCGAGGAAAGAGTAGCAACGAGGAGAATCGAATTGAAATCTGATCTTTCTTATGAGGAGAAGCCCGTGCAGGTTCTAGATACTCAAAAAAGGGTGACTCGTAGGTGAGTAGTTAAGTCATACAAAGTAGTTTGGAGTAATCATAGTGATCGGGATGCAACATGGGAGCGGGAAGATTATCTAAAGGAAAATCATCCGACTTTCTATACTAAATGGTACGCTTTCCAAATCTCGTGATGAGATATTTCTAAGGGGGGAGGGCTGTAACACCCTAGGTGTTTGACTCCCACAAAATTGCATTTCATTTCATAAACATGTGCATCATCTATCTCATCATGCCATTGTTACTGAAACATGTATATGCAACATTCTCAATTATGTTTGTTTCATACTTGATTGCTTGTGAATGATAGTTAGTGCAACATGTGAATGCAACATGAGTTTCTCATACCTTGAAACATGGCAACATGGTAGTGTAATATGACAAGTTTAAAATTGCAACAAAGTCATGAAACATGTGAAACATGGATTTACAACATTAGGGTAACTTGAGTGTTTTGTTGTTTATCACATGTGATACTTAGAAGTTGGTGTAGCACTTGTGTAGAGTGGTTAATTATGGTCTAATACACCTGTTCGATGGATTTTTGTCAAGGTAAAATCCATATGTACACTTTTATTTGTGTGTACCACCGAGCATATAAAAAAAAGGGAAAATACATACATATACATATATATGCTTGTGTCACGTGCATTCAGGCAGGGAAGCTAATAACCACCGTGTGAGCTCCTGCGTGCTACAGGTCCATGCATGTAGTGTAGGTATGCTCGCGACAGGTAATGGGAGAGAGCTAAACATGTGCAGTCATGATACGCATGTGCGCTTGTATATATACGTCTGGAATCGGCCGTAGAGCTCGTATATACGCCGGTCTATACCATGTATTTTCCGCATAATTGTACACCAGCCGGGCTGATGCGACGCGGCGCTGCTCGGTGCGAGGTCCAGAATATTCTAGAACGTTCGGGGATATACAACCGGTAGATCCGTGTACTGATCGCCAGCTAGCGTACATGCACGTTTATCAGCCGCAAGCCTCTCTGGACCGAATATACGTACGTATAGTAGGCTCTATAGTCAGCTGGGCCCATGCCTCAGTGACTGCATGTGAGAAGCTAATCCATATCAAGTGCTGGCCCCCAAGAAAGGAGACGTTTGTTTGGTATATGGAATATAAATCTCCAAATATCTCGCTCGGTGGCAACCAACAAAGGCGGCGCGTGCATGCAGCCCAACGGGCTCGGCATTACCCTAGCTGTTGCCTATATAAAGAGCCCCTAGGACTCTATGAAAAGGGGAGATCAGACCTCACCTCCACGCCGTCAAGCTGTTCTTGGCAACAAGAGCTAGAAGCACATCACCATCCACCACTCCGGCGTTCAGCCCTAGACCAGCAGCTAGCCAGCGGCCAGACGTCGTCTTCCGTCGTGAGTTCCTGAAGCCGAGAAGGCGAAAGCCACCAGTAGAAAGAGATGGCATACACGTTCTTCTCCATGGGTAAGAAACTAATCTAGTCAATCTATTTATTAGTTACTGTTTCTTTTGCAATCTTGCATGGATATGAGCACATCGGTCCTATGTCATGATTTGGGCCAAGAAGAGAGCGACGTGGCGGTCTGATGATCGAGACGACGCCAGACTTCGCATCATGGGAATACGGAGCGCCGACGGCTGGCTTTGGTCCGCTGGCGTCGAACACGCCCGAGTGAAGGCCGAACGCTACCACGACATGAACTTGAAGATGCAAGTTCTTTACCTACACACAAGCAACGCCAAGATGCAAGAAAGGCAAGGCTATGTGCATGTGGGCGTGTACAGGGCCATGCATGGATGCATCTACACGTACATGCTCCAGATGTGCTGAAGCCAGGAGGCCACGCCGGCCTCCACAAGAACGCAGCGCCGCGATGCAGCTCTCCATCCACTACTTCAACAACTCCAAGTGAACAAGTTCCACGGCGTACCACGACAACGTGGCCGAGGAAGTCCGATCCAATCCGATCTACACCAACCATGCAAGTGCGATCAAGATAACACCACGTGCTGTTCGACACTGACAAGGCGGACTACACGGGCGGGCATGGCTAATGTTCCAGCCATGTTGTACCGGCTCATGGACCAACGAGGCCCTTACGCCGACGCCACCCACATCTACACCAACACTCTGCATGGAGAAGTGAAGCGAAGATTGAAGACGACGACCACAGCAGCAGAATCGGAGGTACTCTGTGATTCAGCTCATAGGGGTAATTAACTGGGAGCCTTCCGAGGCCCCAGGAACCATGGAGACCACATCGCCCAAGTTAGATAGCCATCAGCAGGCCATGGCACGCATTCTTTTCTTAGGAATTTGTACTTGTTACTCGTGATGATTAATAAGATACTATGTTCCTGTCTTTTATTTTTGTGTACTATTGTACACTGGCACGCCCGCACACTTCCCACACGAGAAGCCGCTGTAGGCGGGTTTTCTGGTGTCCAAACAAATTGGCACGCCCGGTGGGACCTGGTTCTCCTCCCATCTCTGCTGCAGTGTGCCGTCGGATTCGTCTTCGCCTCTCCTCCAACAAGCACAACATGCTGCATGACGGTACCCAACGTGGAGCTGTCCTAATGAATGGTCCCCTTCTTGCAGGAGGACCATCCGACGCTGCAACCACCCAGGAGTCTGCCATGATTCAGATCGGGCAATTCCTAGTGCCGATCTCTGGACCGATGGGAGCACGACTGGAAGCTGCTGACGTCAAGCCAGCATTCCCCATGAAGGTCGAGAAGGTCTGCCCTACGGCGATCCAAGAAGGAGCGGGAGGAGTCCATGACACTGCCAACGTTGAGACTCCGTTCTTGGTCTCCTTCGGCACGCACCCCCCGGTAGAGGTCTTTGAGCATCGCGAGAAGACCTACTTCCACCAAACACAAGACCTGGCCCTGTTCCAAAAGGTCGAGTCCAAAAAGGCGCAGAAGCGAGCCTTTGCTAAGGCTAAGAAGGAGCGTCGCAACCTCATGCTGGAAGCTCGTGCCCTCCTGAAGGAGTCCACCATCGAGGAGGTCAAAGGAGACGTCCATGCTGCACAACAACTACGCATCAAGGCAAACAACAGGCATGCGAGTAGTGCGGCTCTCCAACCTCCCGCGTCGACTCCAGCCAAAGACGCACCCGTTCCACCTATGGAATATGCGGAGGTGGAGTTGCTCAAAGCCTTGGAGGCTGTCTCGTGTGACCTGCGTCGACAAATGATGCATGCTCGCCACGCGTCGAGCCCACACCCGCTACGCAACTATAGGAGGAAGTACCGCAAGGTACAACAACTCCACCAACAAGTCAGTGCTCGCATTACGCGAAGCGCTGTTCCAGAGGAGGACTGGTCTCTAGACGTGAGAGACCTAAGTCGCAAGGTGTTCATCTACCCCAGCACGGTGGAGCCTCCATACAACTTGTTCCCTGATGGGTGGGCATATGAGCCTGCCAAGATCAAGGAGCTTGTGAGGCGCACGATCATGTGGGAGTATTGGAAGATGCGCCGTGCAAACAGGCAGCCCTACATCGCCGGACCAACCACCATCGTCGACAATAGCATCCCAATCCAACCGACTGGATGGGTGTCTTGCCTTCACGCGTCGGCGACTAACGGTGCCTCCTCTCGTAACGCCAACAGGTTTGTGCCTCTGCAAACTGAACAACCTACACCTCACGATGGGAATGTGCAGGAGGAGATCCATCAATTACGAGACCAAGTGGCCGAGCTTGGGAGAAGGCTTCAGGCTACGCCGGGATCTTCCTCGGCTCGATTCAGGACTGGCCCGGAAAGGCGTGCGCCGAGCCACCATCCCCAACATGAGCGCCAAACCTTGGCACCACGTCGCCGAACTCCACCACCCATGCATCGAGGATACATGGCTCCGCCTCCACGGCGAAACACGTGGGCGAGGCGTACTGACTATGCCGCACCTCCTCGTGAAACGCAAGAACGACGCGCTGCCTTTCCATCCATTGGAAGGTTTGCTCCACCTCCGCCTTCTCCAAGGAGCGGAGCCTCGGGATCAAGGCGGTGGGAAGAGAATGTCCCAAGCACAACTCCCCGACCAGTTGGGCTGGTGGTTCCTCCTGCACCACAAGGGCCGTCACAGGCTCGACATGTGCCAATGGAGAACCAGCGCAAGTGTGAGAGGCGACGAAGGAACCGCCATACACTCTACCGTGAGCTTGAGGAGTTGGTTCTTACAAACACTCAAGTGCGTGTTCATGCTGATGGGGACATCCGCCAAGAAGATGGGAGAATCATATTCCGTATCTCCCCCACTCTGGAAAGCAACGAGAGGTACAAGTACCTCCTCAAAAGATTAACTCCAAAACCTCGCAAGGTGCGAGGTGGCGAGGCAGCAGGGAAAGGGGTCGCTCCTACTCAAGAGCGCCCTCCAATTATCTTGAAAAGAAAAGGATCGCGAGAAGCTACACCAAGCATAGCCTCTTCGGACAGCCTAGGAGAGTCCACCTCGACCTCGGCTTCACCAATGGACGGGGTCGAGAAAGCGCCATCCATGCAAGATGGTGAGGTTCTTCCACAAGCTCAAGTTGACGATACGGTTGCGATGGATGAGGAAGCCTCTCCAACGACTGAAGCACCCAAGAAGGACGTAGCCATGTGCGTTGCATTGACGGCGCATCCAGAGCACATGTCCGAAGAGACATGGGTCCCTCTACCGGTGACCCATGACTTCACTTATCCTTCTGACGAAGAGATCCCGGTGAATCCAAAAGCAGGGACATCAGCTCCTTGCTTCCCCATTAGCGAGAGAAGGAATGCGTTGTCCGATGGTGATGATATATTGATGTCGGACATATCTCCAAAACGATACGCCGACATCTCGTCTCGGCTTCCACAAGACCAACAGGAATTGCAACACCTCATTGATCGGGCTGGGGCTAGTACTCGACTTAAGTCCATCGCGGAGCAAAAGGTGAACCAAGCCATGGTCGATGAAGAGAAGGAGTTTTCGGGCCCTTACACCTGTGATTCTAACTCCGACTCTGACTCTGACTCCTCTGCGTCATTGGAGGTGCACTCCACATTGCCACTCTACCACAACCTCGCTCGCTCCATCCCTTCGGAAGGGGAGGAGTATATCGGCGACCTTAACATAGCGTCAGCACGCATGGCGGGAGAGAACAGCACCCCAAGAAGCCTAGAAGATCAAGTACAAGCACAAGGCGAGGTGATCAGGGCGTTGTCAACAAAGTTTGACAATCTAGTTGAACTAATGACGACCCTAACACAAAACATGCAACCTGGTGGTGCCCATCAACCTCCCGAGGATCCGCAGCTTGAGGAGGTAGAAAGCATTGCAAGTGCTCGTCCCCCTCCATTGCGAAATCCCTCTGCGTCGGCAAGTGCAGGACCACAACCATCAGCGATAAAAGACTATCATGACATAGTCGAAGACATGGTGACCAAGAAGTTGAGGCAGATCATGAACGAGAAGGCGCCGCACTCACTAGAGGGTGACTTGGAGAAGCCATATGAAGCATGGCACGATCTTGTCCCCTTCCCTACGGGATGGCGCCCACCTAAATTCCGTCAATTCGATGGGACTGGGGATGCGAGAGAGCATCTGGCCTACTTTGAGGCGGCATGCGGCGACACAGCCAACAACTCGTCGCTGCTATTGCGCCAATTCTCAGGATCTCTAACCGGCGCAGCGTTTAATTGGTACAGCCAGCTACCGATAGGAAAAATTACTAGCTGGACTGACATGAAGAGCGCCTTCAAAAAGCACTTTGTTGCTATGAAGAGGGACATCTCCATCGTCGAGCTGTCGCAAGTTAAGCAACGACGCGATGAAGCCATCGACGACTACATTATCTGGTTTCGGGATAGCTACGTGTGTCTGGCTAGAGACATGCACCTCAAGGATGCGATCGGAATGTGCATTCATGGGATGCTACAACACTGGTCGCTCGAAGTCTCTCGTCGTGAGCCTAGGACGTTCAGCGAACTGAGCTCCGCGGTGGCCGCCACCAAGATCGAGTTCGAAAAGTCGCCTCAAATCATGGAGCTCTACAAGAACGCGAGCGTCTTCGACCCTGCTAAGCGCTTCAGCTCGACAGCGAAGCCCAACAACGCTGGGGGCAAGATGAAGGCTCAAGCAGAGGTGAATACGGCGAGGGTTTTCTCCAACGTCCCTCCAGCCCAGGCGCCTTTCCTAGGCACAAGGAACGATCAAGAAGGAAGGAGGACGCGTCTCTCAGACCTCCTCAAGAAGCAATACATCTTCAGGCGGGAGTTGGTGAAAGCTATGTTTGGGCAGCTGATGGACAATCAAGCGCTCCGCCTTCCTGAACCACGTCGGCCACACCAGGTAAGCAGGGCTAACAATCCTTTGTACTACCCATACCACAGGTACGTCGGTCACTTGATCAAGGATTGCATCGCCTTCAAGGAGTGGCTCCAAAAAGCCGTCATCGAGGGGAGAATCAACCTGGATCCCGATGCTGTTAATCCTGATTACCATGCTGTTAACATGGTGACGATGGGGGCACGTTCTTTGGTGAGTCAAGAAGGAGAAAGAGACCAGGGATCATGGGTGCCGCTAGCGTAAGTCGAGGAGCAACTTGCCTCTGTGACGCTCAAGCAGCCCCAAACTACATCAACAGAGCCGACCAGGGTCCCTCAAGGGGAGACGTGGATCGAAGTACAGCGTCGATGACAACCAAATGGGCGTCCCCCGTGACATCCTCGCACGGTCATGTCTCCACATGCAACATCAACATCGACACCAGCACCAAGGCAGCTAGAACCAAGCCGGCGGCGCCTGCAACCTCGGTTTGTCCCCAGGGAGCAAGGAAATGCGCCCTTCCCTCGTACGGGTCGCGTTCTAGCTACCTTGGCAGAATACTGGCCCAAGGATTGGGGGCAGATTTCGACTGAAGAGGTAAGTGAAGAATCAAGCTCTTCGCCAACCTCAAATGCGGCAACATGTAACGCCACTTCCGCTAGCAGCAACGACGGTAGCGCAAACTCTAATGAGCTGCTCATGACTAGAGAGTAGGAAATGCTCCATGATGGTGCTGAGCAAGGAGATGCCCCGCTGGAAGTCAACATGAACCTACGAAGTGGGAAGGCTTTACAAGAGCTGCCCCAAGTTAAGCAACCAAAAGGGAACAAGCCTACAAATGAAGGTACCCCGTTAGCGGGAGTGCCCGAAACATCAAAGAAAAAGAACAGAGTTGACGACATCGACTATAATGTTGTCTCTCACCTAAAGCGGGTCCCCGCGTTGCTGAGCGTCTATGATGCTCTCATGCTTGTGCCCGAGCTCCGAGAAGCCCTAGTGAAGGCGCTGCAAGAACCGGAGCTCTATGAAGTCATCATGGCCAAACACCGCCTTGTCAACAACCCGTTGTTTGTAAACGAGATCACGTTCGATGAAGAAGATGAGGTGGTAGAAGACGGCGATCACAACCGCCCACTCTACATTGAAGGGAACGTAGGAGCCGCGCACCTTCGTCGAATCCTCATCTACCCAGGGTCCGCTGTGAACATCCTTCCCCTACGGAGCTTGACGCGAGCTGGCTACACGGTGGCTGACTTGGAGCCTACGGACGTCATCATCTGTGGCTTCGACAACTTCGGGAAGGCGACTTTAGGAGCTCTTACCATTAAGATCCAGATGTCCACGTTCAGTTTCAAAGTGCGGTTCTACATCATCGACGCCAACACGTCGTACTCCGCGCTTCTAGGGAGGCCGTGGATTCACAAGTATCGGGTGGTGCCGTCTACGCTGCATCAATGCTTAAAGTTCCTTGATGGAAGCAAGACACAACAACGCATCATCGGCAACATGTCCCCGTACACCGTGCAAGAGGCATACCACGCAGACGCCAAGTATTACTTTCCGGTGGAGGAGTACAAGTATCAGCTTGGTTGAGTCGCTCCTGCAGCTGACATCATGCTGAAGCCTGGCGCTTTGTCGACACCTGAGGTGAAGGCTCTCATCATGCCATGCTCCCCCTCCAAGAGGAGGACGTCCCCAAGGTCTAGAAGGACAAGGCAGGGGGCGGGTAGCATTCCCTCGACATCCACGGCCACTCCTCTATCGTTGAAAGTAGGAGTGTCCACATCGACACCCCTAACATTAAGGCCTACACGGAGACCCTTATTGACGGTTGTCTCCCAAGTTAAGGAGGTTCTGTCAACTAAGGAGGATACAAAGCCTCGTGCTCTGACCCTCAGAGGTGGCACCAAACTACCAATAAGAATTGAAGATGCGTCATCAACGCCAACACCTCAAGTGTCTACAAGCCAACCCTCACTAACGTCGGAAGGAATCGTAAAGAAGAGGGTCGCTGAAATAGAAGGAGTAGCGGAGAGTGTTGAATGCATGCAACCTCCATCATTGTACATATCGACAACCACCGAGTTGGAAGTATGGACAATTCCCGGGCACTCCTCTACACCTAGCACCATCTTCTATAAAGTGCCACAAGTACAACATTGTGATTTTGTACTTGAATCCCCTAACCCTGATCATGATGCAGATGAGGCACTTACGACCATGAAGGCCGAGCCTAGAATGGTTCGCCTGCTAGAGAAGGCCGGGATCATGCTCGGTCCAAACAACAGGGTCCCACGACCACCATCCATATGCGAGCAATGGTGGAGCCAGGCAGACATTCTCATCAAGAGGAAGAACAAAGCTCAGCCCAAGTTCGGGTTAGGTTACCACAACATCGACACCTCCGACGAAGGAGAAGATTCGGTCAACGCCAACATTGCCCACTGCTTCACCATGTCGACTACCACGGGAGATGAAGTTGGCTGCTCCTACCAGCCTCGACGCCAACAACACCCCCTGGAGGTAGAAGCAGTGGAAGAAGATGGAAAGCCAGATATCACATCGGCACCCCAACAGCTCGAAGATGGAGGGCAGCCCACCATCGATGAGCTTGTACAAATCAATCTCAGAACTGAAGATGATCCGCGTCCGACCTTTGTGAGCGCTACACTCACGGAGGAGGAGCGAGAAGATTATTGAAGGTTCTTAATGGAGTACAAAGATTGCTTCGCATGGAGCTATAAAGAAATGCCAGGATTAGATCCTAGTGTCGCCACTCACAAGCTGGCAATTGACCCACAAGTTTGTCCTATGAAGCAAGCACCTCAACGCCTCCGACCCGAGTTCCAAGACTAGGTTATAGCGGAGGTGGACAACATGATCGCGGCAGGGTTCATCAAGGAGATACAATACCCACGCTGGCTCTCCACCATCGTCCCCGTGGAGAAGAAGAATGGGAAAGTGCGAGTCTGCGTTGACTTCCGTGACTTGAATCGAGCTTGCCCTAAAGATGACTTCCCTCTTCCGATCACAGAAATGGTGGTCGACGCTACTACCGGGTTCGATGCCTTGTCCTTCATGGATGGGTCGTCTGGATACAACCAAATCAAAATGGACCCTGTTGATGCACTTAACACCGCATTTAGAACACCTAAGGGCAACTTCCATTACACGGTGATGCCCTTCGGGTTGAAGAACGCTGGTGCCACCTATCAACGAGCTATGACGCACATACTCGGTGACTTGATCCACCACTCCATCGAGTGCTACGTCGATGACATGGTGGTGAAGACAAAAGACCGCAAAGACCATCAAGATGACTTGTGGGTGGTGTTCGAGCGTTTACGTCGACACCAGCTCAAGATGAACCCCCTCAAGTGCGCATTCGCTGTTCGGTCAGGCATCTTCCTCGGCTTCGTCGTCCGACATCGTGGCATCGAGATCGAGCCAAAGAAGATCACCGCCATCCTCGAGATGTCGCCGCCCCAAAAGTTGAAGGAGTTGAGGACACTCCAAGGACATCTAGCCTACATTCGACGCTTCATCTCCAACCTGTCCGGGCGTGTACAACCCTTCTCCAAGCTAATGAAGAAAGGGGCACCATTCGTATGGGACGAGGAGTGCCAAAATTGCTTCGACAGCATCAAAAGGTACCTCCTTAATCCTCCTGTGTTGGCAGCTCCTATAAAAGGGCGCCCTCTCATTCTTTATATTGCTGCTCAGCCTTCTTCGCTAGGCGCCTTACTTGCACAATACAACGACGAAGGCAAAGAAGTGGCGTGCTACTACCTAAGCCGCACCATGGTGGGTGCCGAATGCAACTACTCTCCCATTGAGAAGTTGTGCTTGGCACTGATCTTTGCCTTGAAGAAGTTAAGGCATTACATGTTGGCGCATGGGATCCAATTGGTGGCAAGAGCGGACCCAATAAAATACCTGCTTAGTCAGCCCACGCTCACCGGGCGACTAGCAAAATGGGTGCTACTCATGATGGAGTTCGACATCACCTTCGTGCCTCAAAAAGCCATCAAGGGACAAGCTCTAGCCGAGTTCCTTGTGGCACATCCTGTACCCGATGACTCTCCGCTCATCGCCGAGTTGCCCGATCAAGAGGTATTCACCACCGAGATCGAAGCTCCATGGGAGCTCTACTTTGATGGCGCTTCGCGAGTAGAAGACACCCTAAACGGTGCCCCAAGACGGAGAGCGGGAGCTGGATTAGTGTTCAAGAACCCCCGAGGAGGAGTGATGTACCATTCATTCTCCCTTCTCAAGGAGTGCTCCAACAATGAAGCGGAGTATGAAGCGCTCATCTTCGGCCTTCTCCTAGCACTTTCCATGGAGGTATGTTCCCTATGGGTTCATGGGGACTCTCAACTGATTGTTCGATAGGTCAATGGGGTATAGGAGGTTCATCACGGAATCTGTGGCGGACACCAAAGCGGGCCAAAGATGTACCATAGCATCCGCTTGGCTAGGTACTATTGGCCGGGCATCATGGCAGATTGCCTGAAGGTGGCGAAGACATGTCATGGTTGCCAAATCCATGGTGACTTCAAGCATCTACCTCCAGTCCCTCTACGACCAACGGTCCCTTCATGGCCGTTCGACGCTTGGGGCATAGACGTCATCGGCCCCGTTGACCCTCCTTCTTCTGGAGGTCATCGTTTCATCCTCGCTGCAACGGACTACTTCTCCAAGTGGGCAGAGGTAGTACCACTGCGTGAGGTGAAAAGCGCTAACGCCATCAACTTTCTGGAGCGGCACATTATATACCGCTTCGGAATTCCACACCGTATTACATCCGACAATGCTAAAGCTTTCAGGTCGGACAAAATGCACAGGTTCATGGACAAGTACAAGATAAAGTGGAACTACTCCACTGGCTATTATCCCTAGGCAAACGGGATGATAGAGGCGTTCAACAAGACGCTCGGCAAGATACTAAAGAAGACGGTGCACAAGTATAGAAGGGACTGGCATGATCGTCTCTTTGAAGCATTATGGGCGTACCGCGTCATGGTCCGACTCCGCTTCCAAGAGCTCGACACCCTGGAGGAGAGATGTCTTGACGCTGTACAAGAGCTAGAGCTTTATCGCCAAAACATGGCGCGGGCCTACGACAAGCTCGTCAAGCGGCGCGTCTTCCGGAAGGGCGAGCTAGTGCTCGTGCTTCGACGTCCCATTGTCGTCACACACAAGACGAAGGGAAAATTCGAGCCCAAGTGGGAAGGTCCGTACGTCATCGAACAAGTCTACGACGGAGGCGCTTACCAGCTAGTCGACCAACAGGGAGCTCGACCAATGCCGCCGATCAACGGGAGGTTCTTAAAAAAATATTTTGCATAAAAAAAAACACACAAAAAAAACGTTTTTTTTCTTTTCTTTCTCCTCTCCTTGAGATGGTCAGTGTGCACTATCTATTGCACGGATGGTCGTTTCTCCATGGAGAGCAAACAAAAAAAACACACAAAGGCTCTCCCTACCCGGCTATAGCTGCAGTGGAGGATTCGACGGCCTCGGGGCTTTACCAGAGAGCCCGGGCGCAACAACCAAGCGCATGGAGCTCGTGACAAGCCGCCACATCACGCAACACACGACGGACGCTGAACGCGTCTTCACTAGGGCAGTGGGAAGATAGTTCAGGCCACTCCTAAGCAGCGAGGCAACCACGCCGCTCATGCTTCCTTACATGAAGCGACACACCCTCCAGGGAAGACTATAGGAGAAGAGCAAGAAAGGGCTACCTGGTACAACACAAGTTTCGCCAAGTGTGCAGCCTCTTGCCACCCTGGAAGGTGACAACAAGGGACCACAAGAAAAACACACAACGCCAGCGAGGATTCACCTAGTTACACAAAGGTGAATGGCTACACTCCAAGTTCCTCGGATTGAAGCAAAAAAAAAGAGCAAAGAAAAATGGTCGCCAAAGAAGTGGCCGAATAGCTCAAACATCAAGGTCAACACTAAATGGAAGGCGGAGGTAGTCATTCACCGTCCTCGGCAAAAATGATGGCGAATTTCTTAGCCATTACCCAACAAAACACAACACCAACGCAGCCGTACCTACGCCTCCATGTTAGAGAGTGCGAGTAGGCTGTGGCTTAACTCAATGCAAGGGAGTCTCGAACAAGAATTCCCAACACCCTGGTGGAGACACCGAAGCAGAGGTCCACACATTCAAGCACACAACGGGGCAAATCACAGGAGCCGTGTTGCTATGGTTATGCAACGGTGCCTGATGGTTATGTCCCCCGGCTATCCTATCTCAAACTGCTCATATAGCTAATGCCAATGGGAGAGCCAACATTTAAAAAAAATACACCACGAACAATCCTCCTGCTTCAATGATTTCATATTATACTCACATTACCCTAGCGATGTCAGTCAGCTTCAGACAAGCTAGTTGTTTCTCTTGTAGTGTTGCAGGTCCATCGTTTCGCTACAATAGGGAGCCATAAGACGCGCCAGTGCGGCCAGCATCAAGCGGTGAAACCCTTCAACCCGACTGATTACACCCCGATACACCATTACAAGTGGGGGTCGGATTGATAAATCACAATTCGGGAGCAGTGCGATGCGCCAGTGTGGCCAGTGTCAAGCTGTGAAACCCTTCAACCTAACTTGTTCATACCATGATACAACTTCAAAGTGGTTGTCAGGTTGATAAACGTCTTCGCCAAGTTACACGGCATTTACACCTCAAGTCAAAGATAATTCAAGGGCGTCCGGTGGGCTAACGCCACCATAAGGACCTGATGGACACATCATTGGCCAATGCCGCAACATGGCCCCATTGAAGCCCTACATGCTCGTCGGAAGGCGCCATGACACGGCCCGACAAAATGCGACAACACGCTTGTCGGACGACGCCACAGCACGGCCCGACGAAATGCGGCGACAAGCTTGTCGGTCAGCGCCACGGCACGGCCCCGACAAAACGCCACAACTCCCTGACTGGTCAACGCCTCCTCAACATGGCTCCAAGGGAACCCCACGACTTACTGTTGGCCAATGCCATGATCTGGCGCCAACATAAGTCTCTATATCATCCCTTGGAGTCGGCACAACGTCACCAAGGTATTTATTTATTTATTATTTATTTTATTTTCTTTATTATTCTTTGCTTTTTCTCGTTTTTTTTTCTCGGCTTTGCTTTCTTGCTGCCTCTTGGTTCTATTTTGTTTGTCTTGTTACTTCCCATTTGCTACTTCACCTGTGTAAAAATAAAAAAAATAAAAATAAAAAAAAAGGAGCACCCATGATGGGGTACCCTTTTATAAGTAGTGCGGTTGTCATGATGTTTCTCAGAGACGTTGGCAATGTCAAGCAACCAAGACATGGGTGGCCTCATGTGAGCGACTTGGCCATTGTTGTATGCGCATGCCAATGGCCAACAACAACGGCGCCAAGGCGTATCGCCGCGGAACAAGACTTGTCGATCGGCCAAGCGACGGTGAAAATCACGCTAGAGCCGGGGGCGCCGTGGAACAAGACTTGCTAATCGGCCAAGCTGTGGTGAAAATCACACGGGAGCTGGGGCGCACGCACACGACTACGCTCGTGCCACCTCTTGTATGCTTATCTATTAATTACTATAAGCTGAGTTCCATGAGACTCTGTTCAAAGAGTCTCACAACATGTACTCGGATGTATCATGTGTACTGTTCTGAAGTGATAAAAAAAAATTGGCAAGATGCCGTGTTCAGTTGTGCACTTTTGTGTTGACCAGTTGATTGCAGTATGTAGATGCATGTCTTGTGCGAGAAGTGTGTAAACTTATACGCACACGCAAATAATCCAGCATCTCTAAAGTCGTGAACCGTGGTAAGCTGCTGCCTGCTTGGCTTGATAGCCTAACCATGGCATCGTCAAGGGGAAGAAAGTTAACGCCCTGTGTGTTGCGATGTGTGTCCACACATGAACAACTTCATGGACCACAATACAGGTGCCGTGCTTTATCAAGTAACGCGATGAGTGTCGGTGGTTGAGCCCGAGCGATGTACATATAGTTGATGGGCAAGCCTTGCGCGTCCATGAGCGCGGCAAAGTTGCTTTCGCTCGCAGTGGAAATTACCGAAGTACGCGACATCTGCGTGCGAGCGTGAGAACATAGTGCGGATCGCGCGCGATCGATGCTAAGTTGTCGCCACGCGGAAGGACGAGCTATACCTTCGTGTGTCTAAACTGGCAATCTTGAGCCTGGTTTAGGGCAGCGAGTATACGTACGTTGGCTCACCTGATGAATGAAAAGACACGCATGCGCACGTGTCTTGTATGCACGTACGATTGATCAGGCATCATCGATTGGGCAGCATACGAGCTGAAGTTAAGCGCTACCTTCCCAATTCGATGGTTTGTCTTAGCACCATTGAGAAAGATAGAGATAATAATAAACTCAATGTCGCCGCATGATGCCGATGTACTTGTGTGCGCGTGTGACGGCCATGACACATCTGCTGCAACATTGGCGGCGGTAACGACGAGATTACCTCCGGTGGGTCGACGCTACCCGCAATAGCGTCAACAACGGCGAAATTAGGTATATACTATACCGTCGGCGAGCATAACAAACACAAACGAAGGCCTACGTACGTGGTCTAAGTCGGGCTATCGTCGCATACCGGCCAGGAATAATAAAGAGCAATGAACACGAGCCTTGTGCTAGCTGGGTGAATATAATCTGATCACTCGATATATTGTATATATAATATATGATATAAAGGAAGGTGCATGCGTCAGGCCATGCCCTATTTAACTAAAGTTCATGCAATATAAAATTCTAAATTAAAAAAAGGGGACTCGAACATTGGAGTACGCCATGATAATACGAAATAATAATCTCCTATATGGAGCTGCTACGGATGCGGCCTAACTAGGGAGAAGCTTCAATCCATCTCAGGCAGGGAGTACGCCATGATAGCCTTGATGCTCAGGGCCACAGGGTCCTCTAGTCGGCGGAGGCTCTCCAGCCTAGACTCCATGGTATGTTGGCACTCCTCCAACTGCTCAAGTCTGGTCGTGTGTAACTTGACGTCTAGCTCACACTGCTCCCTGTACTTCCTGTCTTTGGCCAATGAGTTGAGGGACTCCTTCTCGAGCGCTTGAGCCGCCTGCAAAGTTGCTTTGAGGTCGTTGACCTTCCCGCGTGTGGCTTGCCACTTTGCCTTGGAAGCCGCCTCTTTGGTTCGAGCGCCGTTGCCATCCTCGGTTCCACGCTCCACTATGGCTGTGCTCTTGGAATGAGCAACGCCTAGTTCGTCAAGGTGTCGGCGACCTACCTCCGCGGAAGAGTTGGTGTCGGTTGGAAAAGGCGTCTTGCCCTCAAGACCCTCTTTTAGCTTCCTCAAATGGGTCATGAGCCGCTCCAAGTCATCGGGTCGTGGCTCTTCATATACGGTGGCCCAATAAACCAGCGCTTGGTTGACGTTGCGAAGGACCTTGCGCCGGTCAAAGGGGACCTCTTCCAACAGCTTTTGGAGGTCCATCAAAGTCGCACGTACATCATGCGGGTCTTCAGTGAGGTCAAGACCAAAAGAGGTGTCGTCGTCTAGGAAACCGTAGGCTTCAATAAGCATGCCCAGCGTGCGATTGATTTCGCTGGCTCGAGCTACTAGCTGAAGATGCGCGGCATCCTCCTTTTTCATAACCACCAGCTTGGAGAGAGGTACCTGATCCTCCATCTCTTCGTTAGCTGCAAAAAAAAAGAAAAAGAAAGGAATAATCAGTAGATAAATCTCATGTACTTGGGTGCTATGCGATATATAAAGGAGGCAAGCTTGATTACCTTCTGTAGCCCCACCATTGGCCAAAAGAGCGAGGCCATTCTCTGGCTCAGCTACCGTGGCACCTTGGGCTGGCGTTTGTTGAACGCTGTCTTGTAAGATCGGTGCGGGGTTGGCGGCTGATAGTCCCTGTACTGGATCTAACGCAGGGGACGGTGTAACGGCTTGGGGCTGTTCTGTATTCGCAGGCTCGCCATCTACAACCTCGGCAACGGGAGGAAGATCCTGTACGCAGTCCATCAAAAAGCTAAGTGTCTCTTCAAACGAGACACCCTCCCATGGAGGGGTACCGCTCAGGTCTTCGCACGGGAAGGACTTGACAAAATTATTAAAAAGAGATTATTATGATGTCAAAGGAAGTACGTGAGGAGCTTGATGAAGCATGCTTACGCTATCATCGCCCAAACCAACAAGGGGAGTTGTGTCATCAAAGTCAATCTCCAGCAGGTCGTTGATGGTGTCGATCGCCGGGGGCAAACTGGCTTTGCCCTATAAAAGAAATAATGATATGTATCAGAAACTCAGGATATTTGCATTAAAAAAAACAAAAGAAAAAAAAACTAAACAATGGACTCACCTGTGCGGCCGTAGAAAGCTGTATGGGTTTAGCCGGCATGCATGGAGCTGGGAGTTGACCTGTGTTGGCAGGAAGACCAACGACTATGACAGCGCGATCTGGCATGTCAGAGGGTGGTTTACCCTCAACGATCTTGTCATGCTGACGTGGCTTCTTCTCTGGACTGGGTTGCTTGGGCGACTTCTCAAGCACGCCGCCGACGACCGCCGTTGAGTGCGTCCTCCTGCCTGAAGCCACTTTGGACAAGGACTGGTCCCGTTGCCCGTTCGTGGTTTCATCGGTGCGGTCACCCGTATTCTTGCGCAACCTTCTCTTGGGGTGCTTGGCAGACTCTGAATCGGAGTCGCTATCGCTGAGAACCATCTGGCGGCGAGGCCTATTCTCACGATACTCGATCGTGTATTGTTCGGTTGTGTCGCCCCTACAGCGCAGTCGAGATTCGTTCTTGCGCGAAACATTTTGGCCATCGCGGTTGGAGTGATTCTTTGAGTCACCCTTGCGTGGTGGCGGCAAAAGGTCTTTATTGTCACGGCCTTCACGGGGTTGGCGTTCAGCACCAGGTCTTGCATGCTCCTTGCGTTGAAGTTCTTGGTTGCCACGGTCGTCGCGAGTCTCGACACCATCACGACGCGAGGTGTTTTGGCCAGCAGTATCGCCACGTGGCTGCGACGTGTTTTGATCCGGACGCTCGCGACGAGTCTTGGGCTCCTCCTTGCGGGGTGGATTCTTATCATGCTCATCACCTCTGGCTCGCTGGGAGCGGCGTTGACAGCTAGACCAATCTTTTACGCGGTCGTCGTCATTGCGGCCCATCTGTATAAAAGACCAGCAACTTGTCGTGAACTCAGAGAAAGAAGCTAACAAAGAAAAGAAAGCAAGTTAGACAATGCAGGTATCACCTTCAGGGATGTGGGTAGCTGGTGATCGCTTGCCTTTGCCTTCGTACTGAGATGGAAGCTAATTTCCTTGGACGGCGCCGGGCAGAGGGCGACGAGAAAATAAGATCGTGGATTATGGAAAGGGGTGCTGCAGCACGTCGATATATATAGTAGCCCTAGGGATATGCTTTCGTGATCCGGACTCTAAGATTCATGAGTCCCTGGTAGATACGGCGGCAAATCTGTTGCGCCCGGACATATCTCCATCCAGTTCTTCACCAAGCCGAGTCCGGACTTGCTACATGCCCGTCCAAACTCGACTTGGTGGGGGGCATTTGTTCGATGGATTTTTGTCAAGGTAAAATCCATATGTACACTTTTATTTGTGTGTACCACCGAGCATATAAAAAAAGGGAAAATACATACATATACATATATATGCTTGTGTCACGTGCATTCAGGCAGGGAAGCTAATAACCACCGTGTGAGCTCCTGCGTGCTACAGGTCCATGCATGTAGTGTAGGTATGCTCGCGACAGGCAATGGGAGAGAGCTAAACAGGTGCAGTCATGATACGCATGTGCGCTTGTATATATACGTCCGGAATCAGCCATAGAGCTCGTATATACGCCGGTCTATACCATGTATTTTCCGCATAATTGTACACCAGCCGGGCCGATGCGACGCGGCGCTGCTCGGTGCGAGGTCCAGAATATTCTAGAACGTTCGGGGATATACAACCGGCAGATCCGTGTACTGATCGCCAGCTAGCGTACATGCACGTTTATCAGCCGCAAGCCTCTCTGGACCGAATATACGTACGTATAGTAGGCTCTATAGTCAGCTGGGCCCATGCCTCAGTGACTACATGTGAGAAGCTAATCCATATCAAGTGCTGGCCCCCAAGAAAGGAGACGTTTGTTTGGTATACGGAATATAAATCTCCAAATATCTCGCTCGGTGGCAACCAACAAAGGCGGCGCGTGCATGCAACCCAACGGGCTCGGCATTACCCTAGCTGTTGCCTATATAAAGAGCCCCCAGGACTCTATGAAAAGGGGAGATCAGACCTCACCTCCACGCCGTCAAGCTGTTCTTGGCAACAAGAGCTAGAAGCACATCGCCATCCACCACTCCGGCGTTCAGCCCCAGACCAGCAGCTAGCCAGCGGCCAGACGTCGTCTTCCGTCGTGAGTTCCTGAAGCCGAGAAGGCGAAAGCCACCAGTAGAAAGAGATGGCATACACGTTCTTCTCCATGGGTAAGAAACTAATCTAGTCAATCTATTTATTAGTTACTGTTTCTTTTGCAATCTTGCATGGATATGAGCACATCGGTCGTATGTCATGATTTGGGCCAAGAAGAGAGCGACGTGGCGGTCTGATGATCGAGACGACGCCAGACTTCGCGTCATGGGAATACGGAGCGCCGACGGCCGGCTTTGGTCCGCTGGCGTCGAACACGCCCGAGTGAAGGCCGAACGCTACCACGACATGAACTTGAAGATGCAAGTTCTTTACCTACACACAAGCAACGCCAAGATGCAAGAAAGGCAAGGCTACGTGCATGTGGGCGTGTACAGGGCCATGCATGGATGCATCTACACGTACATGCTCCAGATGTGCTGAAGCCAGGAGGCCACGCCGGCCTCCACAAGAACGCAGCGCCGCGATGCAGCTCTCCATCCACTACTTCAACAACTCCAAGTGAACAAGTTCCATGGCGTACCACGACAACATGGCCGAGGAAGTCCGATCCAATCTGATCTACACCAACCATGTAAGTGCGATCAAGATAACACCACGTGCTGTTCGACACTGACAAGGCGGACTACACGGGCGGGCATGGCTGATGTTCCAGCCATGTTGTACCGGCTCATGGACCGATGAGGCCCTTACGTCGACGCCACCCACATCTACACCAACACTCTGCATGGAGAAGTGAAGCGAAGATTGAAGACGACGACCACAGCAGCAGAATCGAAGGTACTCTGTGATTCAGCTCACAGGGGTAATTAACTGGGAGCCTTCCGAGGCCCCAGGAACCATGGAGACCACATCGCCCAAGTTAGATAGCCATCAGCAGGCCATGGCACGCATTCTTTTCTTAGGAATTTGTACTTGTTACTCGTGATGATTAATAAGATACTATGTTCCTGTCTTTTATTTTTGTGTACTATTGTACACTGGCACGCCCGCACACTTCCCACACGAGAAGCCACTGTAGGCGGGTTTTCTGGTGTCCAAACAACACCTTAACTACACTTAGGGTAATTGATGGGACATTGTTCATGTGGACCAAAATGACTAAATTGCCCTCTAGGTGGAGGTTTGACTTTAGGATGACCTATAGAGTGACTCTGTTTGACTGATTAAAAAGTCCAACCTAGAGACCTTGCATGGATGTGCACCTTTTACCAAAGTTGTAGCCAATTTATCAAGGAACAAAAGTCTCAATATGACCATCTCATGAAAATGGCTAGAATATGCTCAAATAGGGCCCACAAGTCAAGTTTCCCTGCTGATTTCAGACTTAGAAAAATTCTTCAGTCAAGCCCTGACTTACAGTTTCATGAGCCCCTATTTGAGACCTTGTATCTCCCAATCCAGACCGAATTAGTCCAAGCCCCAATTGACAATATTGTAGTACTACTGTAGCTATACAAATTTGCTGTTACTACCTACCACTAACTCGGGCTAGATTACGAGCTATGAGACGATGAAATAGCGCTGTCAGTCGTGCCACCGGACCCCGATTCAGGCGTTTCAGAAAATGTTCAGTGAACGCCGTGGCCGACCGGTTTAGAGGCTGGCCACCACATGGCGTGCATGCTCAGCTAGCACCTCCACGACGCGCGCCCGTGCTCCTAGGTGAAAGCCAAGCCAACGCCTTGCTCACTCCCTCTTCCTCTCGCTATTTCCCTCTCTGCCATTCCCTTCCATGCGAGCGCGGTGATCGGGAACACCGTGACGCCGCCGAGCCAAATCACCCTCACCGAGCGCCATTGTCCGATTCCCCTGAACCATAGCACCACCATGAGCCTCTCCACGTCCTCGACCTCACCGAAACCTCGTCCTCGCCTCAGGTAGGACTCACCGTGAAGGCGGCTCCACCGGGTCGCCATGTCCGTCGCCGGCCGAGCTCGCACGTGGCTATGCCGCTCGATCCTCTTACTGCCCCCTCTTTCCCTTACTTTAGGTCCAGTTAGTGATGCTGATGCTCATAGGGTAGACCATTAGGGCCGTGATGCCGTCGGCTCGCCGGAGCTGGCCAACCCGTGGCCGTGCGCCGCCATGGCCGTCGCCATTCCCCCTAGCCACTGAAATTGCTGCGATTAATGGTACCCCTAGGTGCGCACGGGTGAGATGAACACGCTGGTACCTGTGGTCTCGCTGGAGCTGCCACCGGCGATGAGCTATCGCCGTCGCTCTTCTTCCCTCCCCTGTTTCCTCTCTGACTAGCGGGGCCCGCTTGTCAGCAGCCGCGCGCGGGCGGGAGCCGACCACGGGCCGAGCGCGTGAGTGGGCCGCGCCATGTTTCTGGGCCGAGCTGGCATGTGCAGGCGCGCGCGTCGCGGGCCGCAGTGGTTTTCCGGGCCGGCCGAGTAGTTGGTTAGGGTTTTCAATTTGTTTTGTTTTGCTCTTTTTTACAGATTTGAGTACAGATTCAAAAATATATATATCTTGGTTGGTATATCCAAATAATGTGGTTCCAATTTTGTTGAGTTCCTGGTAATGTCTAGTTTATATTAAAAATATAATTTATGCCATGTTCTGTTATGAAAAATGGAGTTGCTAATTATCTCTTTTAATCATGTGGGAAATAGAGGTAATTATATCTTTTTCTGTGTAGCTCCAAATGGCATAAAATTTTTATGGTGTACTACTCATATCATGAATAGCTTGTAGTTAAATTTTCATACACTTTGGACACTGTATATAGGAGTTAGATAATTCTCTTGTTTGCATAGATGGATCTTGTGTGAATTTTCATAATTTTTCTATAGATCCAGTAAAGGTAAAATTTGGTGAGTGCTATTCTTATGCTAGAATGATACTAGGAAAAATGTGAAATCTGTTGCTTGACACTTTTCAATAGGGTTTCCTAATTATGCTAGAAATAGACCTGCCATCTATTATTTTTGATACAGCAAGTTCTGCTTGTCCAATTGCTTTAAAATTTTTATGGTAGTCTATGTGAAGCATGAGGTAGCTACTGTAATTTTTGTATATTTTTCTGTATAGTTTTACTATATGTTGCTTTAATCACCTAATTAACTAAATAAATTAGAAAAGGACATTAAATAATTTATTTAGAAGTTGGCACTATACTTTCTGATGTTCCTCTGGTATGCACAACAAGTTGATAAACTTGGTTTGGTCCAATTATGCTTTTGTATCATCACTAAATATTTAATTTATTAAACCTGCCATTTCTGGATAGATTCTATGTTTACTTTAATTCGATTTGGTTAACGTAAGAATCATGTTTTGATGTTTACAAATGATTTGTAAAGAATTTCATAAGCTTTCCAGAATGTCCTCTTGCAAGTCATTTGAATTTGTAGAACTCTTGTTGTGATTGAATTAAGGAACTGCTCGTTTGCATATGAAACCTTAACTATTGATTTAAGTATGCCTTTACTATTCCTAAGCTTGTGGTAATGTTCCTAGGTGTTAGGCCTTTAACTGAAGATGAGCATCTTTATCTTAGGTTATGCAAGTTAGGTAAGTTGATCTTGTTCTTCGAGTAAGTTAGATACATGTTTTAAAGTGATTTGAATAGAGCTATTCTTAATCGGTAAACGAGTGTCCAGTGATGTTTTCGTTAAATACTTACTGTTATCCATTCATCATGAGCATCATGTCATTCCTTATGCATCCATGATATTTATCTTGTGCATCTGCATGCAATAGGTGTACCGGAAGGAGTGACACTGCTGGAATTCGAGGAACCGAGCGAGGAGCAGCAGCAGCCAACACCGGAGGTTCAGGAGGTGCAGCCCTCAGGAGAAGTGCCAGACGAGGTCGCCGTTGAGTGCCCGGATCACTGTCTATGCAACTTTGTGAAAGGCAAGCCCTAGAGCATATTAAGCCTCTTAACTTCTAAAATGCAATTAAAGTATTATTATTACATATATATTGTTGCATTAAGTTTAGGTGTTGGATGCAAACACTTGCTGCATTGGTTATCCAATCCTTGTCCAGATATTGATACCCTGAATCCTATGTAGCTCAGGCTCGTGTAGTGCTTAGCCCTACTTAAATGCGGTGGAAGTCAGGTGATTTCCTGTCACCTGCGAGCTATAGGGATATACATATGGCACGGTTGGCTATATTTGCTATCGTGGAAAAGAACCTGTCTTAATTTGAATTGAAGACCGAGTGGAGGCTTGTCGGTTTGTAGTGACTCCGTCTGTGTCGCTTAAGGACCGAATCTTGGAGTCTTTCCTGTTCATGTTGAATGCATGCCTCTCTCTTAGTTGGCCGGGTCTGGAGACCGACCACGAAGCCGAGTAGCTCAACTCAGGCCAGAAGTCGATAAGTATAAAGTACGCCTCGGAAGGGAGCCGTAGGCGTGAGTCCAAGGGCAGGTGTTTTAAAAGTCCTGATTGTCCTGGCAGAAGGGTAATCCCTGAGAGTGCTAGCATTGATCGAACCCGCGAATTTGGTTCCTGAGTTGTACCAAAGGTGACCCACGGCTACCCTTGCAAAGTATGCCAGGGCAAGAGTTAGGAATACCCCCTCAGCTGAGTTGTAATTCGATTCGAGTCGCCGTCTCTCACCGGTTAGTGAGAACTTGATGAGCTTATCTCCAAAGTAGATATACTAAATAACATAATGGTTCAGGAATGATGGTATGATGATGACAGCCTTATTATACCTGCTATGGTTAATATTGTTTGCTCCTAATAAGTGAGTGCTCTAGTACAAGTGCTAATCTAGTGGACAGGTAAATGATGATAAACTTGATGCTAAGTTTAAATTGGTCACTATATTCATAAGCTCTTTTATGCAACTGTGTCAAGCTAGCCCACCTCATAAGCCTTGCATGACTCTTGGTGTCCTTTATTTCTAGTTTTGACGGGTAAGTCTAGCTGAGTACCTTCTCGTACTCAGGGTTTATTTCCCACCTGTTGCAGATGACCAGTTCTACTTTGGTTGCTGCAAGTATTGTCTTCTCCCGGCTAGGGACGAAGACTAGACCGTTGGGCGCGGTCTCTCCTAGTTCTCGTACCTAAAGATGCTTTTGGTGGGACATGACTAAGATCTGGCAATGTATTTGAAACTATGAAGTTATGTACTAAACTATGTTGCTTCCACAAATTTGAACTTGGTTTGTAATATTTTATTTGAACTCTGATGGATGTAATCCGGATGCCACTTGTGAAATGTTGTAACGAATGATGTGTTGTGTTGAATCACTACGGTCTTGGTTTGTATGTCGGGAGTTGTTTGAAGTCCTTCGTGATTTCCGGACTACCGGGATTATGGGAGCTTAAGTATAGGAATTTAATCACTTCGGTGATTATTTTTGTACTTACGTTCTTATAATTTAGTCGGTTCTGTTACAGAAAAGGGCAGGCTCTTTGGCGTCAAATCCCTGTCCTTTGGCGCCAACAGCGGCGTCTCTGGCGCCAAAGCCAATTGGCCTGGCAGTGGCATAGGGGAAACGAAAAAGTTCAGACGTCCATACAAGCCCAAGGGCAACTGAGTCATTCTCCAGAGCCGTTACCCACCGTTAGGAGCAAATACCGACGGAATGGCGTGAGGGAAAAGAAAAGTTCGAGCGAGGGCATGTATGTGATGACCAACTTTTGAGAGGTACGCAGGAGTGTGGCATCTTTTTTAAGGATACACAGGTAAAAGCCTCTTTATAAAACCCTGCAATCCAATCTCCAAATTCCGGAATGAGATCCTCTGCAGTCAGTGCCAGCGACTCTTCTCTGCAGTCAAGCATATCTAACCCTCCGTTTCAATCGAAGGGCAACCAGGTCGCACCAGACTTTCAAGCGCCCCTTCCTTCGCTGCGCTGGGCCTTGGCCCAACAAGCTCACGGCGCTGCTGGGTTTGTGCGAGCGTCTCTCTCTCTGAGGAATAGATGCGTTATTATTCTTAACCGTAGTCTGTAATCTCTTCCTGTGTGCTTAGATTGCATGTGTGTGTAATGACATGGCTGTTTCTTTTTCTCCACCAAATTGGATACCTATTTAACAGTACAAATAATACATGTCATGTTTATTTTGCAAAATAGCACATTGTTACAAAATTGAAGCCTGTACACTTCGCTCAGGTTTTGCTGCTTCTATACGCAATCTGCACGAAATTGCTAGTACAACATTTGCTTCCCTGTCCAATTTCCTGCATGAATTGCTGACAATACTATGCTTCCGGTACAAAGCACGATGCTTATAAAACATAACAATTATTACAAACACATGTCATTCCAGGGAACTCACATCGCTCACAGTGACGGACGCGTGGTCACTATACTGCCTACTCTCTGTACGGCCGCTGGTCAGCAGGCTGGTTCACCGCGCCGCACGCCGGGGCGGAGTGGGACGTCACGACCCGCTGACGACGCCAGGGCATGGCATCATCGGCGGACAGGCGCCCGGCGTGGAGCTGTTTCTATCACCACCTGTCGTGTCGGCAGGACCCGCACAAAAGAAAAGAAAGGCCCGCACAAAGGACTTCCTCTCCCTCTCGCTCTCCTCTCTTCTCCCGCTGTAACTCGTGCTTTCCCTTGGTTTATAAAAGGAAAAACAGGGCACTCCACTAAGGGGCATCGCACGAGAATTCACCGCAACACATCACATCAAAACCACTAGCATCGAACCTCGAACAAATAACCGAGCAGCGACCGAGCTCTCGGCACCCATCCGTTCTTTCCACCAGGGACTTGTGATCTCTCCCTCTCTCGCCCGTTTGTAACCGCTACTATGAACTTTTCAGTGCTAGTAACACGAGCAGTAGCAACGAACTGGACGTAGGGATATTCTGTCCGAACCAGTATAAACCTCGTGTCCTCTTAGCACACCATCCAAACCAGACATACAATATTAGAAATTTACTCGTTGGTGTTTACTCGAAACGCCGACACAATCTGTGTTTGTAATAATTGTTATGTTTTATAAGCATTGTGCTTTGTACAGGAAGCATAGTATTGTCAGCAATTCATGCAGGAAATTGGACAGGAAGCAAATGTTGTACTAGCAAATTTGTGCAGATTGTGTATAGGAAGCAGCAAAACCTGAGCTAAGTGTACAGGCTTCAATTTTGTAACAAATTGTGCTATTTTGCAAAATAAACATGACATGGTATTATTTGTACTGTTAAATAGGTATTCAATTTGGTGGAGAAAAAAGGAACAGCCATGGCATTACACGCACATGCAATCTGAGCACACAGGAAGAGATTACAGACTATGGTTAAAAATAATAACGCATCTATTCCTCAGAGAGAGACGCTCGCACAAACCCAGCAGCGCCGTGAGCTTGTTGGGCCAAGACCCAGTGCAGCTAAGGGCCTGTTTAGTTCCAAAAATTTTTGTGCAGTATCTATCATATCGAATTTTGCGGCACATGTATGGAGTACTAAATGTAGATGAAAAAAAACTAATTGCACAGTTGAGTGAGAAATCGCATGACGAAACTTTTGAACCTAATTAGTCCATAATTAGACACTAATTACCAAATACAAACGAAAGTGCTACAGTAGCCAAAACCCAAAATCTTTTGCATCTAAACGCGCCCTAAGAAAGGGGTGCTTGAAAGTCTGGTGCGACCTAGTCGCCGTTCGATTGAAATGAAGGGTCAGATACGCTTGACGAGTCGCTGGCACTGACCGCAGAGGATCTCATTCCCAAATTCCACCGTGCAATGCGATTGTCCGTGACCTAATAAATCCCCAAATCCCCATCCACTTCCCGTTCTCGATGGAGCTGGGCGGCGGCAGCGAGTGCGCCGCCAAGCGCCAGGGGCTCTCCTCCTCCGATACCGCCGCCGCCGCCGCAGGCGAGGACCGGCTCAGCGCGCTCCACGACGACGTCCTCGTCCTCGTCCTCCTCAAGCTCACCACCCGCGCCGCCGCCCGGACCAGCGTCCTCTCCCACCGCTGGCGCCGCATCTGGGCTCTCCTCCCGGTGCTCAGATTCACTTCGCCCCCCGAGCCCCACCGGTTGCGCCACGCCCTCGACGACCACAAGGTGCTCCTCCGCGACTTCCTCGTCGGGGCCGACGGAGCCACCGCCGAGTCTCTAGCGGTCTGGCTCCCCGCCGCCGCGCGGCGCGTCTCCGGCGACCTGACCCTTAAAACCTACGGTCCGGTGGAAGATGCGGGGGAGGGAGGCGCTTTTGAGTTCCCCTGCTTTGAGAAGGCCACCACGATCTCCTTCTTCTTGGGTTTTCAGGGCCTCGCCGTGCCTCTCACCGGCGTCTTCACTCGCCTCACCGGGCTCCACCTGAGCCGCGTCTGGTTCCACGGCCCAGGTGAGCTAGGAGACGCCGTGTCCTCGCCGCGGTGCCCGTGCTTGCAGAGGCTCACCGTCGAGGATGCCCGTGGGCTGAGGGATCTCGCCATACATTCGGAGTCTATGCTGTTGATGGAACTCAGGGGCTTGCAGTCCTTGTCTCGGCTCACCGTTGTGGCGCCGGCGCTCGAGGAGTTAACTGTGGCATCTTGTTTTCTCAAGAGTCCACCAATCGCCAACATTTCGACCCCTCTGCTCACGAAACTTGATTGGATTGATGAATATGACCCGAGCTCTGTCCACCTTGGCAAGATGGCACATCTGCAATGGCTGGGAACTGGCTTTTATCTTGTTTATGGAAATGGTGGTTTCCTGCACAATCAGTCTTGTATGAGCCTCTTGCTGCGCTTTGAGGGCATCAAAAGTCTTTGTCTAACGCTGGCGTATCTACGGGTGAGTTCTCACTTCTATTATCTGGAACCATTATGCCATCGTAGTACCATATACCATGCTAGTGTATTAATCCAAGATTCCTATGTGACACGCTGACTAAGAATGGTCCTCCGCTACCACAGAATTAAAGTTTGCTCAATGCCCTTTTTTTTGTAAACAAAAATTAAACTCCTAAGGCTCGAGTAGCCATATAAAAGCAAGGAAATAAAGTACTTCAGGCATATTACTTATGAGTCTTTGTTTAGGATAAAATAAGTTGGCTTGTGCAATGAACCAAATGGCTTACTTAAAGAATGTTTCATTTCCACTATTTTGACTTTTTGTCAAATTGTCTAGATGATGCCATGATGGTGATATCAGGAAACCATCATTGGTTTTAAGGCGGTAAGGCGAGGTGCGGCGCTCCACCCCCTTCCAGACGCCTAGGCGGGTTAGGCGCATGGCGAGGCGACGCCGTACACAAATAACAGAAAGGAGCAGAGTAGAGCACGAGTACAAGAAGCAGAGCAGAGAAAGAAGGGGGAGGAAAAGCAGAGCCGCAGTGGAAAGAGGGATGGAGGATTGGAGGAAGAACAGAGGAAGGAGAGGCCAAGAGGGGAGAGCATACCCGCAGAGTGGAGCCGGTGATGGAGGAGGCGGCGGAGAAGTCCTGGAGACGGTCGCAGATGGGGCGGGAGTCGCGGCAGGATTCACGGCCACGGATGGGGCGGGAGTCTCGGTCGTGGACGGGGCGGAAGTCGCGGACGCTTATGGGACGTGGGTCGCGGACTCAGGGTCGCAGGCGCCGCCGGCCCGCCGCTCGATTTCAGGTGAGCCGACGCGCTCCTCTCTCCCTCTCGCCTCCCTTTCCCTCCCTCGACTGGCGCGAGTAAGATGGATGCGTCTTTGGCGGGAGGCATGCACGTGCTGCTCCCTCTTTCCTGCGTGCTCGCGCCTCTGTTTTCTGCGCGCACGCAACGCTCCGCTCTTTCCCCCGCGCGCGCAACGCGCTGCGTTTTCCCCGCGCGCGCAATCCCAGGCTTCCCGCCCCCGCGCGCGGTTTTCCTCCTGCGCTCGTGCGCGCGCGGCGTCCGCCTAGAGCAAGTCGACGCCATGGCGACAACTTGGGGTGCAAGGCGACGCCATACGCGAGGATGCCGTGGCGAGCCCGACGCCATGGTTCAAAGAACGCCCGGACGACAAGGCGTCGCCTTAAAAACTATGGTCATCGCATGTTTTGGTTTGCTTAGGACCTCAGGTCCCTCCAACATTGCTAATACTATTTTCCATTATATATATGCAAGAAACATGAGAGCCAAAGTATTTTCTAGAGAACAAGTAGTCCAGTCTTTTAAGCAGCTCACAATGGCCATGCTTTGTGTAAGAAACCCAGAATGAACTTGTTAGCTTATAGCTTCAGCTTCGTCTATGCTCACAACAATGGTCAGCTAGCAACAATCACTGAAACAGCTTTAGGTTTCAAGTTTCATTCCCCTTCTAACTGTCACATATGAACCCTTTTGTATTACTTCCTATGAAAACACAGGGTATAGAGAACTATGACTACATGATGGAAGACATGGCAGTGCTCCCAGACATTACATTTTTGCGCCTAATGGTAATGGCATATGGACATGCCTTTGAGGCCAGCGCATTCCATGTTCTCAGATTGTGTACTGGTATAAGAAGGTTGATGCTGCTGTTTTTGTCAGAGGTAAACCTATTCTTTGTTTACCTAATACTCTGTCTAGACACAGAAAAAAAGGTAGCGTTTTGGTCCCTAAAAGGCATTTTTGATTGATTAATTTCTGTCAAAGTATGTATCGAAAGCCAAATTAATTTAAAGCATTATGAATCTATTTTTTCAAGGTAGATCAATGCATGCTGTTTTTATGAAAAAAATACGTTTGTATTTAGTTAGACATGGTCCCTAGGTAAACACAACACATTTTCTTACTGGAGTAAGTATTTAAGTTTCCAGAGAAGTAATGGGAAGAAATATGCATTTGTATTTTTTTTTGTCAGATGTATGGTTTATTTGATATCCCAATGATATCACTTTACTCTGTAGATTTAAGTGTTGGTATACTATTTTGGCTGTAAATAGTTGCTCTCTTTCTAGTTATTGTTAGCCTGTTTGAAATATACGGTTCTGGACTTCTGGTGAGTCGTTGGATGACACTAAAGCAGATCAACCTTGGTAATAATGTATATAAGAGGTAGAAAATAATATGGCAGTGAAAAGAAAGTTGAAGGAGTAATTAGCCTAAGTAATTTTATTTTTTAAAAGAAAAATATAAAGGCTATGCAGGTCCATTCAGAGCCTATGCACTAAGATTGATTCAAAATCTCCTTAATTTTTGGCAGTTAATAATAGCATTATTCTGTTATTACATGGAATTCTATGTGATTTTATAAACATAAATTATGCTATGTGCTATCTTTTGTCTTAGCAGAAAATTATATTGCTGCAACTAGTTACTAGGCTGAATTATTTTTTAGTTGATATCAACACATTGGCACACCTCGAAAGTGTTCAGGAATCTGATAATTTACTCTCATTTTTGTCATTCAATCATCAATTAATTTTATTAAGTTGATACTTCCTGGTGTCAGGCCGAAACTGTATGCACATCCGATTGCAAATGCCTTCAGCTAATAGAGTGGGAAACAGAGGAACTCTTGTTGAATCACCTTGAAGAAGTAGAAATCTTTGAATGGCGAGGAACTAAACATGAAGTTGCTTTTGTGAAACGACTTTTTGATTGGGGGACAATGATTAAAGAGATGACAGTAAATTTCTGTCATTCAATCTCTGAAGTCAAGGCCAAGGAGCTGTACCAATCATTTCAGAGTTTCTCTAGGCCAGGAGTATGCATGAAATTTTACCGATGTCAGATTCGCTCCGAGAAGTCTAGTAAGGTGTTATATGCACCTAAGGACTAGCACACCAAGTTGTCACTTTAGGCACTTTTTAATGCTATAAATGTGTTTCTTCTTGTTATGAACCGTTGAACCGTACTGTATGAGAGCAGCAACATGCTAGCAGATCTTAAAGACAAATGTTGAGATCCAATATATTTTGTATTTTGTTTATGAAAGTTGAAGCCTTGTTTTTTTTTCATAAGCTGTATTTAAGTGCCCAATAGGCACGCCCTGCTTGCTAGCCAGTGTTAACAAGCTGATGGTAGTTAGTTATAGATGAGAACACGGATAGATATATCCCGTAACTGTAAAAGTGCAAAATTTGACATGTTCTGCACACAGACAAGTCGGCCGGCCAGCCTGTGGCATATGGTTAAAAAAGAATAATCAATAATAATGCAGATAAAATAAGATTATTAGGCCTTGTTTAGTTCATCCCTAAAAATTTACATCATATTCTATTAAATGTTTAGACACATGCATAGAGTTAATAAATTCGTCTCGTAGTTTACCGATGGATTCTAATTTGTTTTTTTATTAGTATCCGAACATCTCATGTGATACCTTAAAACTTTACACCCTGAACTAAACAAAGTTAACTCTAGAAAACTTGGTGCGCGGCACCCATCTCTTTGCTGACCAGTAGTGATTTTGTGTGGAGTCTAGGAGCGTTGGAATTTGATGGAGCAACAGTAAAAAAGAATTGTAAATCTCTCGTCCTCTCTAGAACACAGATGAAACAGGCTGGAGTGTGGTTCGTGAGTCCATCCATGGGACGCGTCCGATTGAGGTGTCGGATCACTGGTGCTATCCAAAGAATGGATTAGTACATGGCCGAGATGGATGAAGGAGTTAAAGACGTGTTCATGGGACGGTTCCGATACTCCGATTGAGCTAAAGACATGGTGATTTGAGTTGCCAGTTTTTATGGTGCAAAATTGGTGTTGGAAAAGATTATTAGTACTACTTGCGTCTTGTTAAAGTTAACTCGCCTTTCAGCCTGCTTGGCTGCACTTAACAGCGCTGCCGCTGCAGCCGAGTTGAACTTTCAGCTAGTAGTACAATGAAGACTACCTGCTCGGCTGCAGCTGCGTGGAGGGAGAGTGGAAAACAGAGGTGCAGCGCTACGCTAGTAGTACTCCGTACTTTGGAAATAGCACACTCACCTCATCTCAGGTACTTTCCACTTCATTTTGCAAAATTTTTTAAGATTTTTCGTCGTATCGAATATTTGGACGCATGCATGAAGCATTAAATATAAATAAAAAATAAAACTAATTACACAGTTTAGATAAAATTCACGAGACGAATCTTTTAAGCCTAATTAGATTATGATTAGACACTAATTACCGAATAACAACGAAAGTGCTACGATGTCGCGTGATGAGACTCAAATTTCAAAAAATAGAAAACTCTTCAATACGATGTCGGATGAAGATCATTTTATATGTAAATTGTAGACCTCGATGAGATCTACAACTTTATAGTTTTAATTTGTTTCATTTGAGGACAGTAAGATGCTCGAAAAAATAATATAAAATTTCAGCATCATATTTTGTCGCGTGATGAGACTCAAATTTCAAAAAATAGAAAACCCTTCGATACGATGTCGGATGAAGATAATTTTTATGTGTAAATTGTAGACTTCAATGAGATCTACAACTTTGTAGTTTTGAGTTTTTTCATTTGAGGACGTTAAGATGCTCAAAAAAATAATTTAAAATTTCGGCGCCTCCCGAAAATAGAAAACCGCTTTTGAAACCGGCCGAGGACCAAATTCGTCCGGTTTTGATAGTTGGAGGGTGTTTCTTGACCGGTTTCATAGTTAAAGGTTGAAAATCGAACTTTGGTGCAAGTTGAGGGTTGTAAAGTGTACTTTACCCTTAATTTTTAACCCTAGTTCTAAATCTTCCTCCTTTGTTCTCGTCCTGCATCCGCCGCTGTAATTAAGTAATAATCAGAAGCAGGCATCATCTGCCAGTGCCACGGCAAAGCTCAGTCTGAAGAACAACAGTGACACTGACACGGTTGGATCGGAGTTTATATCTGCAACAGGCATGACGACACAGAAGTCAAATTACCAGTACGACTACTGTACTAGGTACGTACATGTAAATACCTTGGCTTTGTCTTTCTTTACATGGTAAAATCTCTTCGACTCTTTCAGAAAGGATAGAGAGCAGAAGAACGTGATAAAGACGAGAAACGCACAGTGCAAGTAGCTAGCTCTAGTTACTGCTGCTGCTGCTCAACTTTTGCTCTTGCTGAGACGAGAAACCATTCGCGCATGGCCTGGTACCTGGGCCGCAGCTTCTCCAGCGGCGGCAGATGACCCCTGACGGCCGGCGAGCTGAGGAACCTCCCCATCCACGCAGCCAGGGACGGCATCTTCTCCCCCGTGACCATCTTCACGCCGCCGCCGCCGCCGGTGACGATCTCCTCGTAGATCGGAATCACGTACGCCAGCGGGCCGAGCGACAGGTCCACGAACCCGACCTTCTCCCCGCCGAAGAACGGTTTCCCGGAGACGGCGAGCTCCTTCTCCAGGACCAGCAGCTGCTCTACGGCAGCTTCGTACGCTGCCTCCTGCTCCTCCCCCTCCGTCGTGAACCACCTCCAAATCGGTGGCGAGAGCTATACATGAGCCATGAGGTACATATGTACAAGTTAGAACTCAAACTGATGAACACAGAGCTGCATGCAGATAATGGATTCTTCTTCTTCGTGATCAGTCCTGACCTTGTCCTGCTGGAACCTGGCCCAGAAACGGGCCATGGCGCGCTGGTAGGGGTCCCGAGGGAGGATGGGGTCGCCGCGGTGGCTCCAGGCGTCGTCGATGAACTCGAGGATGACCTGCGACTCGGCGATGGGCCTGCCGTGGTAGACCAGCACGGGGACCTTCTTGTGCACGGGGTTGTACGCCAGCAGTTCGGCGCTCTTGCCCTGGAGATCCTCCTCCACGTACTCGTACTCGACGCCCTTCATCGCTAGCGCCCATTTCACCCGGAGGACGTAGGGGCTTGCCCAGAAGCCGAGCAGCTTCACCTTCTTCTTCTCGCTCTCTGCTGCTTGTTGCTCGGGATGATGATTCATGGTGCCGTGGTGGTGTGGTGCTTACTCAACTACTGATATGAATACGATGATCTCATCTCAGTTGGTTTAATCTGTTATTATCTTCGTTTTTATTTGTGTATATAAGCTATTTCTTTAATTTAGTTTCTTGTGGTGGGGAGTGATTTCAATGGTTAGAGTCAGCTTTGGCGGCTTTGTTTGCCATGGAATAGTCTGCATATATGACAGAGACACAGAGTATGTCGTTTTCTTATTATGCACATGATTTTTCTCTTCAGTAATTGGTATAGGTTTTGCATTGCACATTATATTGACCACGTGTCTGACCACAGCTAGCATAGCTCTTTTTTCAGCCATACAAACGCCAGTAATCAGTTAGGGGCTATTTGGATGGTGGTGTGGCTGAGGTGCCTGATCTAGGCAAGGCTCTTAGGCGTTATGTGCTGTATGTCTATATATGCTGTATGCATATTGTTATAATTGGCTGAAAAATGGGCTGAAAGCAGTCTAACAAATGGGATGCCTATATGGGCTGTATGTGCTATATGTCTATGTTGTATGTGTCGTTGTTATACTTGGCTGAAAAATAGGCTGAGAAATAGGATGAAAGCATGCTAAAAAATGAGCCTTTTGGTCCGTTAATAAATGGGCTGAGATGTTGATGTAATCATTCACGTAAGCATCCATGTAAACATCCATGATGATGTGACAATTTATCCATGACGGTTATTTTCCGTTTCAAACAATAGGCTTGGGTTAGGCTAATTAGGCCTTGGGCTCTTCTATGACAGGCTGAACATGCAGGGCACGCAACAGAGGGTAGAGACTAGTAGCACTCTGTACTTTGGAAATAGCACACTCACCTTATCTCAAAATCTTCGATTCATGCATGGTCAATGTCTGGTCAAATGTCCTAGTATAGCAGATGACCGAGGCCACTGCTGCTGTTGCTGCTGCTCCAACAGCAATAAACAACATCATGCGTGCCAGAGAAGCAGGAAGGACTAATTAAGCAGGGGGCGGATCCAAAGATTTTTTTTTAATTTTAACACTTTTTTGAACTTAATTTTAAATCTAACACTCTCGGATTTTTTTTTAAAACTAACACTTTTGGCCGCGTCTATTGCCCTGGCGCGGCCAAATGCCTGTGCCGCGCCATACATGGTGGCGCGGTAGAGGGCTGACGTGGCGGCGACCAGAAGCGCTGACCGCTGACGTGGCAGGGCTCTACCGTGCCACCGATCTTGGCGCGGCAATGCCGCTCCCTGATCCATGGCGCGGCAAAGCCGGGTATAACCTCCGCCGCGGCCAGTCCCGCTGCCCGAGCAGCAAAGCAGCCTAGGCGTCGCTCCCGCTCCCGCCCGTCGCCAAGCACGCCGGTCGCCGCGCCACGAACAGCGGCATCACGGCCCTCCATTGCCGCCTCCCTCCCTTCCCTTCCATTCCCCGTCCGCCTCCCTTCCTCCTCGTCCTAGTTCAAGGTAATGATGCACATTTTATTTTTGTTTGAATGGTGGATAGGATATTATGAATGGGAGTTAAGGTTAGTAGAAAAATTATGTTTGGGAACTATGGTGAAGATATTAGTATGATTTTATCAATGTTAAGGTTAATTATTTAGTTAGAAGTATGTTTGCCATGTATATTTTTGTTGCTATAATTGTTGTTTATAATATTTTAGTTGCATTGCAAATGATTACATTTTACATTAATTTGCGTTGTTTTGATTGGTGTTTAATTTGAACCGTTTTATTAGATGGAAGACATGTTTCGGGAGTAGTTATGGCGAAAACGGGGTCGTCCTGGAGAAATGTACCCCGACGAGTCTAGCAAAGATGCCCCCGTCCCTCCTAAACTCCCTGTCCCTAATTGTGACCGTGGTCGTCCGACCGACGTGTTTCAATCGAGACATCCGGACACAGCGGCTCGTTGCTTCTACACGTGCAGTCGTTTTAATGTAAGTAATTGTTTCCGTATATTTTTCTTCTTCATTTGTATTACTAGGTTACTAATATTTTGTTGAATTTTTGTTGTGTAGGCCCATGAGAGGTGCTTTTTTTTCAGTGGATTGACGGTGCAGACAAGTTTGACCCCAGGTACCTCCTTTTCGATGATTGGTGGAGAGGGCGACATCCACGAGGGCACTTCGAGCGGTGGGTTCCACCTCCCCCTAACCCCCACCAATGACGGCTAAGGAGAAGCACTTAGCCGTAGTTAGACGACTCGAGGAACCTCCTCTGTGCCATTGCGGAGACCGAGTCGTGATAAACCCTGACAATACGTTGGAGTTTGTGTGTCCAAACAAGCATGAAGTAAGTGCAAAGTGTATGTGTTGAAATGTTGAGCTATATGCGTCATGTACTAATGTCACGTTATTTAGGTGTATTCAATGGCGAAGTGTCGTTTCAAGAAGTGGTTGTATGGTCCTAAGAACAAATGGCCCAAAGAACCTCCAAAAGCAAAACAAAAGAAGAAAGAAAGGTTAATTTATAAAGCACCACCAGTCAAGTGCGAATGTGATGTTAATTCTAACTATGGCCTAGTCCATTCGGAGCTTGGAATAGGCCATTATTGCAGCCATATGGTTGAGTACGAAGAGGTTCGTTATTTTTGTGGTAAACATGAAATCATATTTTGTTTCTTTTGCTAAGACATATATGATATAATATTTCTTTTGAACAGAGCACTAGAAAATGCAGGTGTGAACGTTACGATGGTCAAGCTAAGTTCTTGGATGAACTGAAGAAGAGGCAACTAATTGCAAGGAAGAGGGGATATGGACCTGACTATGTCAACCTATTCGTTAAACATCACAAAGAAAAGATGCGTGAGTTTGCTAGACAGTGCGGTATTTGTAACACAATAGAGGACATGCCTCAATGGGTCCTGAAAAAACATCCCTCTGGTGTCCACAAACCATTTCAAGCCAGAGTTGTAATAATGCATTGCACATAAGATGCGGGGCACCCTATTGTACGCTTCCTCCCAAGTACCCCATCGAATCACCAGAGCAATTTGCTTAGAATGCCAAGCCTTTCCGTACGTCATATCGTACCTAACGAATCCAGATATGGACTGTTGTAAAGAAGACACCGATATGTCGTTATTGTCATCAACAAGCCCCAATATACGATGGGCAAGGTAACGTGCAGTGAGCTGCTGATGATTTTCCTTCCCCCTATTGTCTAGGCAAGTGTGGGGTTCAACAACTTTAGTTATCCTCCACTTGCTATCACTCTGTCTCCTTTGTGCATTTAACCTCCATAGACAACCGTTTTTGCATATCAAGTGGTACATCAACTCCTGGTCCAAATGAGTGACGGTGTACGGTCTATGATGGTACACAACATAGTTCTGAAGGAAGAGTTTCATCTCTGACATTGTGTTGAATATCATCCCCTTCCTAAGGGTTTCTGTCTCATGGTTATATAATGAATTCCTACACATCTGGAGACCGGTATCACAAACTGCCATATCCGTCATGCTGACATCCCTATAGTTCGAAACGCCCCTGAAAGGTACGTCCTTGGACCTTAGTTGCTCAAGCTCAGTCGCTGTGTAAGGTGGTGGTGGAACATACTGCTGCGCTTCGCTAATTCTGGCCCATGAATTATAGGGGATATCATCTGCAGCCAAATCTATGACTAGTCTACCCTGAGCATGGACACCTTGCAAAACCTCAGTTGGTACTAGTAATGGCATAGTATATACCGATACTGGCATGGCATCAGCCGTTGTTGCCATAGCATCTGTACCTCCTTGGTCATCATCAGAATCGTCTGAATCACTGCTAACTATATTACCGATCCTGTCCTCCTCCTCCTGCTCCTCCTCTTCCCGTTCGAACTCATTCACATCGAAGTTATTGCTTATACAGCCTACTGCAGTTGAATAAAACTGCTCCTACGTCAACTGACCGTCCCAATCTATGTTATCCTGAGTTGCTTCCCCTTCGACCCCTAATTCTTTTTCATTGCCTCCAAAACCATCATTGGACGGGCCGTCCTGAACACCATGCATCCTGTACCCATTCTCCACCACCACCTCAGCCATGGGCACATTGGAACATTGGAGAACCCTAGTGTAGCAGGACCAGTGAGCAGGGTCGCGCAAGGGCATGAGGACATAGTGTGCCCTAGTCTTCCTAGTATCAAATCTCTCCTTTAGTGTGAAATCACCGTCAAACTTTATATTCAAACGGACACAAAGGTCGTTGAAGCTAGGAGGTTCATCAAACCATTCCAATTCTTCTTCCATATCCTCAAACATACCATCCTCTCTCCTAACACTTCCTCCGTACAAAACTCTAATACAACAATCTATCTGCAGATGCATTTCAAGAAACTTCATTAAATCATCGAAATCATCGTACGTAATGTCCATACTAACATTAATATATTTTCTAACTATAACTATACTAACTAATCAAATATTAACATCTATACAAGGCATACTATAACTGTACTAACTAAACTACCTAACTTTACTACCTATACTAACTTATTATATTACGTACACTAACTAAACTAACTAACTTTACTAACTATACTAACTATACTTTAATAATTTTACTAACTTTATTAATTGTGCTAACTATATTAGTGGAGTACCTCGTTGTAGCGCGCAAGACCGGGCCAGGAGCCGCGGGCGCAGGGCAGCCGTCGTGCGTGACCGGAGGTTCTGGCCGGAGGGGGAGGCGCGCCGGCGTGCGGGTGCGGCGGCCGCACCCGGCGGCTGGCGGCCTGACTGCCTGGCTGGCGTGGGTGGACGCGGCCGCGGCAGACGGCGTGCACGGCGGCGAGCAGGCGCGGGCGAAGGCAGGCGCGGTGGCCAGCCTTGCTGCGCTACTCAGAGAACGTCGATTGCTCGGGCACGCAGGCCGCAGCGGAGGTTATACCCGGCTCTTCCACGCCATGGATCAGGGCGCGGTAGTGCCACGCTAAGATCGATGGCGCGGTAGAGCCCTGCCACGTCAGCGGTCAGCGCTTCTGGTCGCCGCCACATCAGTCCTCTGCCGCGCCACCATGCATGGCGCGGCACAGTCATTTGGCCACGCCAGGGCAATAGACGCGGCCAAAAATGTTGGTTAAAAAAACCGAGAGTGTTATATTTAAAATTAAGTTCGAAAAAGTGCTAAAATTTTAAAAAAAATCGATCCAAAGGGCCTGCCGGGGGCTGTAGCCCGTAGTGAGCCTGATTTCTTCATTAAATCATGATTACTTAGCTCTAAATCATCATTAATCTTTAACTCTAGTCCTAAATCTTCATCCTTTGTTCCCATCCTGCATCCGCCGCTGTAATTAAGTAATAATCAGAAGCAGGCATCATCTGCCAGTGCCACGGCAAAGCTCAGTCTGAAGAACAACAGTGACACTGACACGGTTGGATCGGAGTTTATATCTGCAACAGGCATGATGACACAGAAGTCAAATTACCAGTACGACTACTATACTAGGTATGTACATGCACTACTACAGAATGGACTTATTGTCCCGGACGGTAACGGCCTTTAGTCCCGGTTACCGCGGGACAACGATCCCGGGACTAAAGGTGGAACCTTCAGTCCCGGGTCATCGAGCCGGGACTAAAGAGGGACCTTTAGTCCCGATTGGTGTACCAACCGGGACTAAAGGCCCTCCAGCCGAGCAAACATGGCCGCACCCTTTAGTCCCGGTTGGTAACCCCAACCGGGACTAAAGGTTTCTTTTCTTTTTCTTTTTTTTGTTTAATTTGTTTTCAGTTCAGTTACACATATTTGTTTAATATATAATATGTTTTTATGTACGTATTCTACGCTGCTAATATAAATACACGTACGCATATAATTACATCTAATTCTCATCTCAAGCATTATTATATTCGAATAAAGTATGAAACTATATATATTATAGATATATATGTATATATACAACACTTTCGTAATCTTGTTCTCGAAAATAACGATATCAATAAACATTTAATTTACATCATTAGTTCCTTAGATCAAAGTAGAACTCGCCGTTGGGATTTAGCATTTTTTCTAGAAGATACCTGCTATTGACTCTTGAACTGCTTTCAGATGGTCTTTTTGCACGACCCTTCGTTTCAACCATTCAGTCTTGCATTTGAAATAAAAGGAAAAGTATTAATACATATATATATATATTCATTTAAAAATAAATAAAAAATTGATATATACGTACTCTGAGGATATCTTCAGGAGTTCTTATGTACGCAGTGATAAATTCACAAACGTAGTATCCACACAAGTTATTACCTGGTTCCTACCGCAAACACCACTATACGAGAAAAAGATTATTCTCATCATCTCACACGTAAATTAAAGTACGATATAGTAATTAAACATGTGGGGAAGTATATATAGTACTACTTACGGGTATTTCAACTACATTAAGTGGTGCCTTGCAATCCTTGCGGTGTTGTCGAATAAACTCTTTCCAAACCCTGTGCGACCAATAATGTACGATCGTTAATAAATTATGGCAAAGTCTATTCAATAATAGTTGTGCGCGAGAGATCAAAATTACCCCTGGATAATGTCTATCATATCTTGGTATAATGCTTGCTCTTTTCTCAATGAGTCCAAGATTACTAACTGACTTGAGTTTAACTCAATGACAATGAATATCCAGTGAAACCTGCATTGGTTTATACACACACGTACATGCATATAAGTTGTATTGATATTACATAAAATGTGTAGACTAGATTATTATTAACACTTACTCAAAGTTGTATGGAAAAAATATTGTTGTCTTATCGTGCTACTTCACGAAGAACTTCATGATATTCGTCTGTGCTTCAGATACCCAGTGGTCCTTGACAATAATATTGGTTTTGAATACGATATAAGGATCAATGAAGCCAACACTGGTGTCTTGTATTCTTTGGAGCTCTGACATCTGGAATCTGTATATAAATATAAGTTACATGTGAGGATAATTATATACACGTACGCATGTAAGTGAGTTTATTAAATAAAAGTAAGAATCACTTACAAACAAAAGGAGCTAATGATTGATTTGTCCAGAGCGTCCAAGTGGAATAGTTGATGCAATTCTTCGAAACTAATATGTAAGATGTCATGTCCATAGAAGTAATGATGGTCTCTAAATCTGACAAAGATCCACTGCTCACCCCTGCCACATGCCTGCATGTACCACTTGTTGAGCAAGTACATTTGCGTACCCAATTCATTCAGAGCCGTAGGGTTGTACAGACTTTTGCCAAATTTATAAGTCTTCCAGGTATCAACTTCTAGGTTCTGGATTGGAGCTTTGCCCGTCACTTGATCCAAGGTTAAACCAGTTTGTTCAAAAAAATCATTAAGGTCTTGAACCGACACTTCTCCAGAGTTGTCTGGTCGATAGACTTCTATGTTGGAACCATATTGATTAGCAACAACAAGATTTTGCATTGGTTGCTTCTGTTGTCCGAGCTGTGGGACATCCTTCCCTGATGCTCTTTTCCTTTTCTTATGTGCATCATGTGACTTCACGAGGGAGCGGTCATAGTCTGATAGTGGCGGTGGCTTACGAACTTCAAACATCTTTTTCTTGTGAGCTTTGACCTTCTGCCTCAGCTGATCTCGTGGTATGTAAAAGTATGACTTCTCCTTAAGCTTCGCTTGTCTCTGCTTTTGGATATCTATAAAAAAATCTTTCACTTTTTTGCCTTCTTCAGCTGCTATTTGCTCACCAGTCTTTTCAGGAAGTATTTCTTAAGAAATAACTCTTTTTTTTGTAGTGCGTCGCTGTGGAGGTGGTGGGGGCAGTGTTGGAGACTGGCATAGAGGCGATGAGGCCGGTGTTGGAGTCCGGCGTGGAGGCGTTGGAGATCGTTGTGGAGGCGTTGGGCCGGTGTAGGAGTTGGAGATCGTTGTGGAGGCGATGGGGCCGGTGTAGGAGTTGGAGATCGCCGTGGGGATGAAGTCGTCTCGCCCCCCGCGACGCTGTGATGAGATGGGGAATGAATGATTGGGCTAGGCTGGGGGGAGACCCTGCTACAAAAACAAGTTGTGGTCAATTATTTTTGAAGCCAATATAAAATTAATGGAAAAATAATATTTCATTCACTATCATTCGTACCTAGGGTGAGGTAGGGGAAGCGGTGACGCCCCAGGAATGATGATGAAGCGTTTGCGCCATTGAATAAATGTCTTCTCTGCTTCTCCTAGTGTCTTCTCTCCATCACCGCCTTCAATGTCAAGAGGAACATTGCTGTAACCTTTGAGCACTCTATCGACCAAGATGCTAGCATATCCAGGTTGAATAACTGACCCATGGATTCTTGGTGTCTTCGTTCGGTCTATTGGAGATACAACCCCGACAGCCACCATAATTGGTGCATTATTACCATCTAGAATGTGCAGCTCACATGTTGTTAGAGGCTCGGTAATGTCATCAACAGGGAAGCGCAACCCAGCATCACCTTGAATAACTGGTAGCTCCGTGGAAGCACAACTGCTTTTCATCTGACCAACAGGGCTAATGGTGACTCCCGGCGTCGATTGCATTTGACTCATTGCTAGCTGCACTTGCCTCTTGATCTCCTCCTGCATTCTTGCCTCAAGAGATTTTTCTCGTTCACGTGATTCAAGAAATGCTTGTCGTGACTCATTAACAAATTGCTCCAATACACAGATTTGGTCTGCCTCCTCATCCTTCTTTCTCTGGCGGCTTCTGTAGGTATCCCTGTCTGCTGGGAATGCTTGTAGCCACGGAACCGCCCTATAGCCTCTTGTTCGACCACCGTGTTCGGGATTCTCTAGGGCATATGTCAATTCATCCTTTTCTCTGTTGGGCTTGAAAACACCACTATCAGCTTCTTCCCTAGCACGAGCTAGTCTCTGTGTTGCTCTCTTAATTTTTTAGCCAAAAATTAGCTTACCAGTGTCTGGGTCTAGGCTTCCCCCATGAGTGTAGAACCAATTCTTCGCCCTTTGAGGTCAATTCTTCTCTATTGTTTCAGGTATGATTCCCTTGGCAGTAAAATCTGCTTCTAGGTTCTGCCACTTGGGAATAGCACTCCTATAACCACCTGATCCCATGCGATGATGGTATTGCTTCTGTTGGGCATTCTGCTGATTCCTCATCACACGTTCCTCACTCTCTTGAGATGTCTTGTATTATACGAAGTCATCCCAATGGGACTCCAACTTGACAAACGCCTTAGCATTGAAATTCGGCGTTTTATTCTTCAAGATAAACTTTTTATACAATGCCTTCTTCCAACTCTGGAACAATGTTGCCATCTTCTTCATTGTCCAATCCCTCACTAGCTCCTTCAAAGCATCATCTGCTTGTAATGTGAAATGCTGAGTGATATCTCTCTAAGCTAGGTTCTTGTCACGATCAGATACAAAACTAACATTAGGAGCAGATATCTTCTGCTTCCATTCACAAGCACTAACTGGGATCCTATCCCTTACAATGAAACCACATTGATTGACATATGTCTGAGCATGTGGTCCCAATGGTTTGCCGATGTCGATGTCGAATTCTGATATTATGAAACGGCCCTCTAATGACTTTTTTGGCCCTCGGACTTTCCTACTCTTGCCAGTGGTTGATGTAGATCTAGAGACCGGCTACATGAGTAGAAACACAACGATTAACAACAAATATACGAACGCATGCATCTATAAGAGATGATAGATAATCGAATATACCTCGCCAGTATTTTCTTGCGCGACAATTTGTTGATCTTCAACCACCGGCATATTCAGGATATCATCATAATCAGCAAAGTACTGACTCGTGTCATCCACATTGGTGTCGGCGTTGATAATATTCGCCATTATGTCATCATTCAAGTTATCATCCAGAGCAGCCATTTGTATCTTCAAGATAACATATAGATAGAATTACTATGGCACATAACATAAGTACATGTGAAAACATATATAGAATTACTAAATCCAATTAAATATAATAACACATAATATTTCATAAGGATAAACAATAATAAGGTATAGGCTTTGGAATCGAATAAAAAACACTGTCGATCCAAAAAACATGGAAATAAGTACATGTATATATACATATAGAATGATACAATTCCCTCTCTCTCTCTCTCTCAACACATAGAATAAGTGCATATGTATATATCTCTAGATATGCATATGATAACACATAGAATGTCTCTCTAGATACAATTTTCTCTCTCTCTCAACACATGGAAATAATTAAGTACATGTATATATACACATAGAAATAATTAAGTACATATATATATGTATACATATAGAATCTCTAGATAGAATTAATTACTAAATCTAATTAAACCTAACATATATACATAGATAGAATTTTACTAAATCAAAATTAAATCTAACACATATAGAGAGAGAGATAGAATAATAATTACTAAATATATCAAAAACTATAATAAAAACTATCTAAAAAACTATCTAAATAAAGTACTAATTAAATTTTAATACATTCAAATCTAATTAACATATATAAAAAACTATCTAAAAACTAAGAATAAACTACTAATTAAATTTTAATACATTTAAATCTAACATATATATCAAACACTACCTAAAAAACTATCTAAAAAGTATCTAAAACAGGCTATGGATGCATGGCCATGCATGCATGGCGGCTGGGCGTGCTGGCCGGCCACACGGGGCCAAGCAGAGCCGCGCGAGGACGACGTACGACGGAGACTCGACGGCCGTCGGGCGGGGCTCGACGACGACGGCGGCGCGGGCGCGACAGAGACGATGATCGAGGCCGGGGGGGGGGGTAGACGATGACAGCGGTGCGCGCGGGTGCGGCAGAGACGACGAGATCGATTGTAGATCGAAAAGTAGAAGATGAACCGGTCGATATATATAGGCCGGGACCCTTTAGTCCCGGCTGGTAACACCAACCGGGACTAAAGATCCTTTAGTCCCGGCTGGTAAGCCGAACCGGGACTAAAGGTCCAACCCTTTAGTCCCGGCTCGGCTTACCAGCCGGGACTAAAGGATCTTTAGTCCCGGTTGGTGTTACCAGCCGGGACTAAAGGTATTTTTGGGTGGGCAATTCCGCCCACCCTTTAGTCCCGGTTCCTGGCCTGGGCCGGGAATGAAGGCCTGAAATTTTTGCAGCCCGCCAAAGTGTTGTTTTTTCATTAAGGATTGTAGATCTTGATGAGCTGCTCAAATGAGACACTAAATGGCCTCAGATGAAAAATCTCTGAATACCAAGTTTGATCATCTCAGCAAGATCTACAATTGTTATATAGCTCATTTTTCTATTTGAGAAAGTTTTATCAAACACTAGTCACAAATCCTTAATTCTCATATAGACTTTCTAAAACTATGTCACACACTTGTGAAATTTGAACTATATTTTGTTCAAACTTTCTCAAATGAAAAAATGGCCTATATAAGGATTGTATATCTTGATGAGCTGAACAAACTTAGTATTCAAAACTTTTCAATTGGAGACAATCTAGGGTTCCGAAAACTAGTTTGTAGGCGTCGAAATTTAAAAATCACAAATTTGAATCGTCCAAACTATCTCAAATGGAAAGTTGACCAAAACAACAATTGTAGATCTTGATGATTTTAACAAACTTGGTACTCAAAACTTTTCAATTTGAAGTCATTTAGAGTTCAGAATACTAGAGTCAAAGTGTTGTTTTTTCATTTGACCAAATTTGACTTGGTCAAACTTGCTTAAATGAGACACTAAATGACCTCAGATGAAAAATCTCTGAATACCAAATTTGATCATCTCAGCAAGATCTACAATTGTTACATAGCTCATTTTCCCATTTGAGAAAGTTTTATCAAACAGTAGTCACAAATTCTTGATTCTCATAGACTTTCTAAAACTATGTCACACACTTGTGAAATTTGAACTACATTTTATTCAAACTTTCTCAAATAAAAAATGGCCTATATAAGGATTGTATATCTTAATGAGCTGAACAAACTTGGTATTCAAAACTTTTCAATTGGAGACAATCTAGGGTTCCGAAAACTAGTTTGTAGGCGTCGAAATTTAAAAATCATAAATTTGAACCGTCCAAACTATCTCAAATGGAAAGTTGACCAAAACAATAATTGTAGATCTTGATGATTTTAACAAACTTAGTATCCAAAACTTTTCAATTTGAAGTCATTTAGAGTTCAGAATACTAGAGTCAAAGTGTTGTTTTTTCATTTGACCAAATTTGACTTGGTCAAACTTGCTCAAATGAGACACTAAATGACCTCAGATGAAAAATCTCTGAATACCAAGTTTGATCATCTCAGCAAGATCTACAATTGTTACATAGCTCATTTTTCCATTTGAGAAAGTTTTATCAAACACTAGTAACAAATCCTTGATTCTCATATAGACTTTCTAAAACTATGTCACACACTTATGAAATTTGAACTACATTTTATTCAAACTTTCTCAAATGAAAAAATGGCCTATATAAGGATCGTATATCTTGATGAGCTGAACAAACTTGGTATTCAAAACTTTTCAATTGAAGACAATCTAGGATTTGCATCATTGTATTATGCGGGCACAACAGTGAAATTTTTCTTGACGTATGACCCTTGGTTATGATCTTGTCGTAACCATAGAGTGTCTTCATCATTTAACATGATGCTTGGATCTTTCTTCACTATGAAGGGTGGAATTTGGACATTTCTTTCATAATCTTCTGACATGTCTGACTTGTCTTCAATTCCCACTATATTTATTTTCCCAGAAAGAACTATGTGGCGCTTTGGCTCATTGATCATTGAGTTGATGTCTTCGTTTTTTCCTCTCTTTGATTTTGTAGACATGTCTTTCACATAAAACATCTGACTCACATCGGCAGCAAGGACAAATGGTTTGTCTATGTACCCAATATTATTGAGGTCCACTGTTGTCATTCCATACTCTTTGTCGACTGTTACCCCTCCTCCGGTCAGCTTCACCCATTGGCACCGGAACAAATGGACTTTAAAATTAGGTGCGTAGTCTAGTTCCCATATATCTTCTATGCGGCCATAATATGTTTGTATATTCCTATTTAGATCTGTGCCATCTATGCGAACACCACTATTTTGATTGGTGCTCCTTTTATCTTGGGCAACTGTGTAAAATGTATTCCCATTTATCTCATACCCTTGGTACGTGAGGATATGCCATGATGGTTGCCTAGCCAACAAATACAGTTGCTCATCAATATTGTCATCGTCTTGACATTCTTTTCGCAACCAACCACTGAAACTTTCCATGTGCTGACACCTAATCCAAGCTTCAGTCTTCCCTGGAAACTTGGATCGTAAGAACTCCTTATGTATCTCGATGTACGGATGCACCAATGACGAGGATAGTAACATTTTGAATGGAATGGCTCGGGCTCGGGGAAGAAGAAATGAGCTGGATTATAGGCCGGGATAATTAGTCCCGGTTAGGGGGGCAAACCGGGACTAAAGATTAATCTTTATTCCCGGGGCATCACCCAAACCGGGACTAAAAGCTTTAGTCCTGGCTGGTATTACCAACCAGGACTAAAGGTACGCGGACAACCGTTGGGCAGGGACCTTTAGTCCCGGTTGGTATTACCAACCGGGACTACCTTTAGTCCCGGGGGCAAAAAATGCCGAGGCTAATGCCAAATTGGGACATTGTTCTAAAGTCTGTTCTCTAGTAGTGATGTAAATACCTTGGCTTTGTCTTTCTTTACATGGTAAAATCTCTTCGACTCTTTCAGAAAGGTCATGGGGCACCCGGCAAAGAAATTTAAAAAAAATAAAAAAAATTCTTTGCCGGGTGCCGTCGTCACCTGGCACCCGGCAAAGGCCCATGACTAAAAAGGCCGGCCCACGTCCAACCTTAACCTATTCCAGCAGACCCGCGTCTACGCTCCGCCGCCGCGCTCCGCCACCGCCGCCCTCGCGCTCCGTCGTGCCCGCGCCTCTCCCGTGCCTCGCCCGCGCCTTGCTTCTGCGCCCAGTCCCAGCGACCCCGCGGTGCCGGCACCAGCGGCCCAGCGCCCGCGCGAGCCGTGCCCACGCCCGGCGGCGCTCGCCCCGGCGGCCGGCCGGCTCTCCCACCCAGATCCGGCGGCCCCGCGGCCGCGGCCCTGCCCCGATGACCCCAGCGGCGCTCGGACCGGCCAGCGCTCCTGCCTGGCCCCGGCGCCCCAGCCTCGCCGGCCGCGGCGGCCACGTGGCCCCACCTCACCGGCCATCCCCGATGAGGCCGACTGCCCGTGGTCCGACCGCCGGGCTCCTCCCGCCGCCGGCCAACAGTAGAGGAGGTAGGTGGAAGAAGGGAGGAGGAAGGAAGAAGAAGAAAAAGAAGGGGGAGGAGGAAGAGGAAAAAAAGAGAAGGGGAGGAGGAAGAAGAGGAAGAAAGAGAAGGGGGAGGAGGAAGAAGAGGAAGGTGCTGACCCAACCGCCCATCGATCCCCACGCCGTTCCGACCGACCATTGATCCTCACGCTGCTGCGGTCATCCCCACCGTCGTCACCGGCCCTCGCTCTTGCCGTTCTTGCCGCCAAGGTAAGCCCTACCCTTGTAGTGTTAGTAGTAGTAGTTAGTAGTGTTAGTAGTAGTTAGTTGTAGTGTTAGTAGTAGTAGTTAGTAGTTTTAGTTGTAGTGTTAGTTGTAGTAGTTAGTAGTGTTAGTTGTAGGGTTAGTAAATAGTAGTAGTTAGTAAGTAGTAGTGGTTAGTAATAGTAGTTGTTAATAGTTAAGTAGTTCTTACTATTAGCATTGTTAGTAGTTAAGTAGTTGTTAGTAGTAGTGTTAGTAGTAGTTGTAGGGTTAGTAGTAACTGTTGTTGTACTACTTCAATACTTTCATGTGCATGGAAAGAGAACTAAAGTACATGGCTCCTCTTGATATATTGGTGGTTGTTGGCCTTCGTGTCCATGTTTGGTATATATGTGGTTGTTGGCCTTCGTGCCATGTTTCGTATATATGTGGTTGTTGGCCTTCGTGCCATGTTTTTTGCAGGTTTTGGGAATCTCCCCGTGCAGGGGAGGTGCTGCCGAAATTTTGAGTCGACACTAACCATTTTTGCCCTTTTTTGCAGGAGGAGGATCTGTGGGAGGGACTCGGCGACCTCGATCGTCTTTGTCGGCGCTGCGAGTCTTCCTGCACCGCGTTGACTCGCCACTCACCGACTCTCCACCACCCCGCTACCCGGACCTCACCACCACCCTAGGTATAACCCCTCTATCCATATGTGGTCTTTGGTCGCGTAACCTAGTTAGGTGTCTCCCGTTCGAAAGAGATATGGTCGTTTTGAGATTAAGTAGCTTTCATTTGGTCGTCTTACATCTCAAATTCTTTATGACATGTAGATGATTCCATGGTGGTGCGAGTCCTTTGCCGACTGCTGGGAGATGATCGTGGACAGGTGGTTCACAGAGGGTTATATCCAGGAATACGAAGCCCACCGGGAGCGGGCTTTACAGGCGATAGGCCCCACACACCACCAAGGCAGCCGCAGCCTCGGCGCGTACAAGCAAGCTTGGGTACGTGAATTCATTTTTAGTATTCTGACTCTCCATTCTGCATGTTTCTTCTAATCATCTTGTTGTCTTTCTCGCAGTCGGCGTCGCATGGTGGCCAGCCTTTGTCCATGTTCATGGCGTATGGACTGGCCCGCAAGGGAAAGGCGACTTCCGTTGTCACCTTTAGCCCGGATGACCCACCCGAGTCGTACAGCAACTCGAGCGCCCACACCCGCATCAGCTCCTACGCGTTGGAGGCAAGGTCGGTCCAGGGGCCAGACTGGGATCCGAGCACCGACGACATTGATGGCACGACTATCATGAGGATCGGACAGGGCAAGAAGCATGGGCGGTACTGGCTTGGCGATGGCACCCTCGAGTCCGGCTCTGTTCCCTCCCTCTCCCAGATTCGAGCAAGTACCTCGAGCGGAGGCCCGGCCATACGCCAACGGCCGTCCCCTTCACAGCAGCGGGTCGACGCACTCCAGGTTAATCCAGTTTAACTCTTCGTACATTGATCTTTACATAACTTAGTTACCTTTACATTACTAAAACATTCGATTGAAATGTTGCAGGCCGATAACGAGAGGATGGCTCAGGAGCTGCGGGACCTGGCGGCGAGGACCGAGGTGGCCGAGCGGGAAAGACAAGCCGAGCGGGCCGAGCGGGAGAGACAGGCCAAGCAGCTGGCGGAGATTACGATGTTCCTGCAGAACTTTGGGCAAGTGAACGGTGTACCTGTGCCGATGTTCGCTCCAGCGCCGCCGCCAGTTGTATCTAGTCCAGTGAGTATGAATCCATATTGCTTCGACTAGTGCTTTCATTAGATGACCCACTCTAAGCGCCTGAATCTCTTGTCCTTTATGTAGCCTCCGTCGGCGGGTTCGAATAACCCATCTCAGGCGCAAGCAGGTGGTGCCGAGTTTCCTTCACCAGGCACTCAGTTTCCTCCCCACATTTAGTTTGTATCTCTTTTTCACCGCTTGATGGACATGTGATGCACTGTGATCCACTATCGACTTGTTTCGATGGTAATTGGACCTATTATGTTTGTGATGTCGTGTATGTGAGGTATTGTATTCGCGATGTGATATATATGTGTGGGATTGAGTTTGTGATGAGATGGATGTGATATATATGTGCTATATTGTCTTTGTGATGCTTCAGATGTGATATATATCTTTTATATGCTGTGTTTGTGATTATAGAATCAAAAAACAAAATAAAAAAAATTAATTTTTGAGGCTTTGCCGAGTGCCCTGGCCCTGGCACTCGGCAAAGCAGGGAATTCTGAAAGGAATTCCCAGCTTTGCCGAGTGCCAGGGCTAGGGCACCCGGCAAAGTTTTTTTTAAAAAAAAATTTCTTTGCCGTGTGCCCCATGACCTGGCACCCGGCAAAGAAATTACGAAAAAAATAAAAAACTTTTTGCCGGGTGCCCCCGCGGTGTGACACCCGGCAAAGAAATTATAAAAAAAATAAAAAAAAAATCTTTGCCGGGTGCCTCCCCGGCATGGCACCCGGCAAAGAAAATTTAAAAAAAAAATTAAAAAAATATTTGCTGGGTTCCTCTGACATGGCACCCGGCAAAGCAAGGGATGACAGAGCCGGCGTCGTAACCACCACTTTTCTTTGCCGGGTGCCCGATAAAAAGCACCCGGCAAAGAAATCTTTGCCGACTAACTTTTTGTCGGAGGCTCTTTGCCGAGTGCTGCACCCGGCAAAGGCTTTGCCGAGTGCAAAGTAGCCTTTGCCGGGTGCATTCGGCACCCGACAAAGCGCCTGAATCCAGTAGTGAGTGATTTCAATGGTTAGAGTCAGCTTTGGCGGCTTTGTTTGCCATGGAATAGTCTGCATATATAACAGTGACACAGAGTATGTCGTTGTCTCATTATGCACATGACTTTTCTCTTCAGTAATTGGTATAGGTTTTGCATTGCACATTATATTGACCACGTGTCTGACCACAGCTAGCATAGCTCTTTTTTCAGCCATACAAACGCCAGTAATCAGTTAGGGGCTGTTTGGATGGTGGTGTGGCTGAGGTGCCTGATCTAGGCAAGGCTCTTAGGCGTTATGTGCTGTATGTCTATATATGCTGTATGTATATTGTTATAATTGGCTGAAAAATGGGCTGAAAGCAGTCTAACAAATGGGATGCCTATATGGGCTGTATGTGCTATATGTCTATGTTGTATGTGTCGTTGTTATACTTGGCTGAAAAATAGGCTGAGAAATACGATGAAAGCATACTAAAAAATGGGCTGAGATGTTGATGTAATCATTCACGTAAGCATCCACGTAAACATCCATGATGATGTGACAATTTATCCATGACGATTTTTTCCGTCACAAACAATAGGCTTGGGTTAGGCTAATTAGGCCTTGGGCTCTTCTACGACAGTTTAGGACCGTCATGGATTTTGTTAATCTGTGATGGTTTTCGAAAAACCTCCATGAATGTTAATCCGTGACGGTTTTTTGGTGATCTGTGACGGAAATTTTCCATCATAGATTAAGAGGATTGTTGTATTGGTTGGATTTCTTACGTCCAGGGCCAGGATTACTTGCCTAGCCAGATGCAGGATGCTGTGATCCAACCAGCCCTTAAGATACTCACTCTATCCACAAATATATATAAAAAAGTCTTCTCAGATGTAATTTGTCTATTATAATATACGCCCGGCCGATTTGTTATTATTTATTTATGTTTCCATCATCCTGACTACAGCAATCGGAAAATCTGTCTAGCTATAATACATATCGGATTTTATGGATGATCTCCAATATAGCGCCGGCGGACAGCCGGAGCAGTATATATACTGCCGTACTAATTTCGTCCCTGACGTCTGGATGCATAATTCTTGTACGCCGCCGTGTCTGATGATGAGCAAGAAGGCTTCATGTAAACCCCAATGGCGTCGAGAAGCCAGCCGGAGCGTCCCCAGAAGCCGACGATGCAGGCGCCGTCCGCCGCCGGCACGGAGAAGTAGTGCGACCCTACGGCCACGCTGCCGTACGGCCCGTACGTCCTGCCGGCGCTGGTGCGGAACGTCAGCGAGGTGATCACCACGCCGGGGACGTTCGCGAAGTGCCCCGTCGTCCCCTCCACTGCCGTGATGTGCTCCCCTGAAGGCAGGTCGATCTGCATGCACAGAAATTATTTGTATATTCATTCACAGATGCATGCCAATCAACCCCTGAAGCGAAATGCACACAAGGATCGGAAGAAAAGGTGATCGATCTGGGCGGTCGTTAGTTACCTCGGTACGAACTCCTCTGGAGCCGTAGGAATCCGGGAGGCCCCACGGACCAGCCACTCGGGGCGGCGGCCCCTCGTAGTCGCCGGCGAGGGTGTACTCGCAGGAGAGGGAGTGGATGGCGCCGGAATGGTAGAGGATGATGCTACGAAGGCGAGGAGTGCTGGCGCCGCGCATGTAGAACGGCTGCCCGCCGGATCCACCCCACGGCCCCACGCTGATCACGCCCCTCGGCTGCAATGCAATCCACCACCATCCACTACTCATATATATTCATAATACTGCTATTACTACGTACTTTATATATAGGCAATGTTTTTTTGCTATGGGACACTAAACAAAGATAGAATTAGCTAGTCCACGTCTCAAACATCAAAATTTGCTAGATATCATCACTGAACCATGGTCATTTGTTATACGACACCGAAACATTAGTTTACTGATTTTCTCAAATCTAAGTAAATAAAAGGTGGGGAAATGCCGTTTTTGCCTTTGTCTTTACTTCATTCCAAACTGCATGACACACTAGTGCTACTTTATTTATATATGGGGCTTGCTAAATTTAAGGTGCCTGCACTTTAGTTTTCTTTTGGACGACGGTTATTGCATATATTTTATACTAAAATTATAGTTTTAGTTTGTTGAAATTTCTATAGACATAATCTACAATTTTTGGTTCCGTGAATAAAAAATCCGTTAGATAAAACCACAAACCTGATAAAATCTGATATGTGTTAGCACAAAGACAATTTAACAATTCACAATTATTTTTTATAGTCAGACAAGGACAAAAATTTAATATGTTATGACACAAAGGCAAATAACAAATCACAAAAGTGATAATTTATTTGTACTAATCGGTAGTACAAGAGCGTTGCCTAAAACCATCTTAAAATTCAGGCATCTGAAATATAGAAGTGTTTATATATATGTGCTTAATTGCATGCCACCCTAATTATATATCTGGTACACAAACCCTAGCTTTCCTAATACCTTCTCCGCTCTAAATTTTAAGTCATTTTGATTTTTTAAATAAATAGATTTTGCGATCTTCATATACATAGTAAAAGCTATAAATTTGGAAAAACAAAAACAAGACTTACAATTTGAAAAGGATGGATTACTCACAACTACATAAACGCCAACACCGCCGGTTTTGCAGGGCAGTGGTGAAAGTGGTGTTTGAAATGGAGGTTATCATTGCCAGTTTGCAACCGGCAGTGAAAGTGGTGGTTGAAATGCAGGGGGGTCATTGGCCGCGGTGAGAAGGGAGAGAGAGTGGCGCGGAGGAGAACTCTAGGGGCCGCGAGCCCCATGCCCTAGAATTTGCCGCCACAGGCCGCGACACCCCCTGAGGTCACGCTAGGGAGTTGCAGAGAGAGAGAGAGAGAGAGAGAGAGAGAGAGAGAGAGAGAGAGAGAGAGAGAGAGAGAGAGAGAGTTACTCGGGAGGAGATCTCCACGGAGAGCCTGAGAGGGAGGGGGAGATACAAAAGGGAGGGTGAGTGAGACGAAGGGATGGAGATAATAGAAACATGGGAGAAACATAGGGAGGATAGAGATGGGCCGGTGGGGCCTCGGATCGTCGCTCCATGTGCACCCGTTCATGGGGCGACATGTGGGCGGGTCCCCCTGTTAGCCACTTCAAGATAGCACAACATGCGCATGTGGTGCAAGGGCGGTGCGAGTGAAAGCTCGGTGCACCGTGTGTGTGTGTGTGGGGGGGGGGGGGGGGGGGGGGGGGGGGTTTCTTACCATGGGCTCCTCTCTCCTGAACTGACAATAAAAATTGTTTTCACCACGGTACCAGTTTTAGTTTAGCGATATACTATCACAAACGGTTTCAATGAAATCAAGGGTAAAAATAGCATTAAAAAATATTTCTGTAGTAGTGGCTAACAATAATTGATCTCGATCGACTGCAAGTATATATATAAACAGTACGTCTGAAGTAATAATAACAATTAAAAAAAAGAAAGATTAGTACTAGAAATTAAAGCATGCATATGCACGTACCGAAGTGTGATTGTAGTATCTTCTCTGCTGGGTCCTTGAGGTATCATTTGCACTGCTGTTTGTCTTTAGAACATCATCAGCCGAAGGGAGATCAGGGAGGGCGACGTAGGGTTCCAGTGCTTCTTCACGAAGGGAGGACGACGACCTCTCAACATCAGTGCTCCATGACGCCACAACGACGGGTACTAGTTCTCTGACTCCGCTACTAACCCTCCTGCCTCCTCGTCGCCGTCCCAAAACATTGATATCCCAAAGCTCCTGAAACAAGCAAGTACATGGCAATTGACAAACAAGTCACCTCTTTTTTATGACGACGACGCATGCATGCAGGGGATGGATATATAGACAGTGGCGGATGCAGAACAGGAATGAAGGGGGCTGGTCTCTTCTTCTTCCTCTCTCTCTCTCCATTTTTCTTCTTTCCTCCACCTCTTCTTCTCCCTCACCCTTCCCATATTTCCATTGATGCACCAGCTGTAGGGTTGCTCAGGATTAAAGGGGGCTGGTCTCTTCTTCTTCCTCTCTCTCTCTCCATTTTTCTTCTTTCCTCCACCTATTCTTCTCCCTCACCCTCTCCATATTTCCATTGATGCACCAGCTGTAGGGGGGCTAGAGCCCCCCTCCCCCCTGTAGATCCGCCCCTGTATATAGCTGATCTCTACCCTAGAACGAAGAGATCGAACACAACGTATATGTAACTTATGGATGGAGATGATGCATGAACAAGTAGTAGCTATAGCTGGAGCTATTTCTATCGTCGACGATCGATCACCTTGGTGACGTAGTCGAGGGCTCCTCGCCAGGTGAATTCGACGCCAGCGCCGCTGTTGCCTGGCCCCCTCTCCAGCGCCCGCCCGAGCTGGATTCCCACGAGCAAGGCGCAGGTGTACATGCTCAGAGGGACGACGACGAGGAGCAGCACGGCGGCCCCGGAGAGCTTCGCCATTTCTCCCTGCTCTCTGCCTGCTGCAACAACTGGCCGAGGATCAGTCGACCTGGACGACGACGGCAGGACGGCAGGTATATATGCGTATATTGTTGGCTAGCTAGGGCGGCGTCCTATTATCTTAATTATTATGCATCGATCATTGATGGTATTGATTAATTACCTAGGTCGTTAATTTGATTGTCATTGTCGTCGCGTCTCTGTCAAACAGCTGCCGCCTGCCGCCGGTACAGCGACATGCATTCATCGAGACATCCACAAGGAAACAAGGGATAGCCCGAATAAAATAATTAAGAATATTTCACTTTGGATTCAGCAATCCGCCGTAGTCTTCAACGCTACTATTAGTAAACTCCGAACGGCGACAAATGGATTCAACAGGTTAGGCAGTAGGGTTCATTGTTTCCTGCTTCATGCATTACATGGTTGGACAAATTAAGCAAATATATATACTACGTAGTAGTAGTAGTTTATATATATACATCAACATCCGTTGGGCGATTGTGCATTGGCCTACGCATGCAACGAAATGTGTGCTCACAGCCACCCCATATGGCTGCTGATAGGTGTTGATTCACTTGCTTAGCGAGGCTGGAGTTTAGCCGGTTCCATAGGAATTTTTTTCCTTGTCCTTTTTATCTCCTTGTTTCTAGTAGTAGCGCTCTGTTGTCCTGAGAGAGGGGTCGTACTTGTTGGAGGCGTGAGTGTGAAGTCATAGTTGTTTGGAGGTGTGTGTATATATGTGGCGGTCGTAGTAATATTGGAGGGGTCTGCGTGGCAATGGTGGTGGTGATCGTAGCAAGTTTTTTTTTTTTTTGTGGCGCGGTGCCAGTGCGTTTTAATTTTACACCACCGAAGCTATATGGTTTTTTGGCCAGGTTTTCTTTATAAACTAGGGTGATTACCTTTGTCTAACAAATCTACAACAAAACTCTTGTCGTCCTTTCAAAAAATGGTAGCTTTCTGTCGATATATGAGATTTTCTTTTGCACAATGCAAACATTATTTCACTATCGGAAACCGGCACTTTGCCGAGTGTATTTTATCAGACACTCGGCAAAGATGGTCTTTGCCGAGTGCCAAATAAAATACACTCGGCAAAAAAAAAAACATTCGACAAAATGCGTCTTTGCCGAGTGCCTTTTTTCTGGCACTGGCAAATATATATTTTGCCGAGTGCTATTTTTCGGCACACGGCAAAATGCGTCTTTGCCGAGTGCCTTTTTTCTGGCACTCGGCAAAGATGTATTTTGCCGAGTGCCTTTGTTTTGGCACTCGGCAAAGAGGCATTTTGCCGTGTACATTTTTTTTTGGCCCTCGGCAAATCAGTTTTTCAAAGCAATTTTTGAGGCCCTAAATGAATTCAAATGAAAAACTTTTCAACTACAAAGTTGTATAACTTCTCAAGATCTACAAAGTTTATTTTGGTCATTTCTTCATTTGACAAAGCGACAATAACGTTGTTCATAAAATCTACATCTCTCATATTTAGTTTCATGAAAGTAGAAAAGAGATATATAAGATTGTGAACAATGTTACTACCACTATGTCGGATGAACAAATGACCAAAATAAACTGTATCCTGTAGTGTTTGTACCATACTTTTTTTTGGGGGGGGGGGGGGGGGGGGGGGGGGGGATCATGGTAAATATTGAACGTCCACCGCTGCTGATCGAGCAAATTGTTGAAGAGGCTGAGCAGCATAATGCTCTTACCGCTTAACTTGTGCCCTCTAGAAATGCTTAACTCGTTGTTCACTATTCGGTTCTCCTCCATCAACGATCCTTCCTCTAAGCCTCTATCCCCTCTCTCTTGTTGTTGGTCATCGCAGATGCCACCAGGTCTATCACAAACCTATAGTCAAATTGGTTTCGTGTCTATCTTTCCCCGTCGTTTCACCGGCGATTGATGTCACTACTGACGTGCGGGATGGCTGCACCATCATGGTTTGGCGTGCCTCCTTATCTGAGGGATCCGCCCCTCTCTTGATGGTTACAGGCGGTTGCTATGCTCTACGCGGTGCTCTCTTCCAGTGTTTCCCACTGCTGCATCAACCGCCACTACTGTCATGATGGCCTCCATGTCTACCTGCTAGTTGCCTATTTTCTCTTTTCTCTTCCCTTCTCCTCGGCTCGAGAGGGGTTTGATAGTTAGGGCTTGGGATGCTTGGAGTGGGTGGTGCTTTCACCTGGCCTCTCTATTTATTATGATTGTTAATATCTGCAAGGAATGGTGATGGTAGTGTGAGTAAGAGTCTGAGTCCAACATTAGATTAGGAATCTACCAAGATTCTTTCACGCTAGGGTATGCCTTACTTGTTCTCTCCTTCATTCAGTCTCAAATTACAAAACTTTCTTTGTTTCTTTATGAATGCTCAACCCAATCCACTCACCCACCCACCTATACACTTGTCTTCCCCCTCTACTACTAAAAAAGAGTGAGAAGCTTTCGTCCACCAGCCATTCATTGCGCATCCTCCCTATCCATTCATTAACCTACGCCAGCTTCAGGCTTTGATTTTTTTTTTTTTGGAAAAAAAGCTTCTGACGTGAGCTGCCATCGATTTCCCTCCAAAAATGGTGTCAGAAAAATATGAACCAACCTCTAGCAAAAAGGGAATCAACCTCTCCACTCTCTCCAAATTTTCAACAAAAATCTGAGATCAAGCAAAAAGGAAAGCAATAATCAATCGGTCCTCAATGGCAGACTGTCAAATATTCACATGCCTAGCGCAGAAAGATTACCATGGTCCATCAAGGGTTCCCTATGTCCATACTAACCATAAATCACATAGATATCATTAAGAATTATCACAATAAAAAATCAAGCAAATAAACACTAATCAGAAATTATCGCCACTATATTTAGTACCTAATTGAGGGGGGCGGGTTTGTATAGTGGAGAATCCAGGGGGGTGCCACACCCACCCACCCACTCACACATACACCCCTCGTCCACTACATGTATTGTTGAGTCTTGTTTAGTACGTGCTTTCTTATCTTCTACAAACAGAAGTGGTTCTCCTCTTTTAGGTTTAGTACAGACCCGTCTTTGCATATGTCGTTAACAACATCGTCTCTTCTCCACCCCACTACTCGTGGCATCTTCATTTGCAAATGAAAAGTATGTGTGTGATCGAATCTACTATTTAATCATGCATGTTGTTTGAGAGACAATGTTGTTATTAGTTGTGTTGTTTAATTCTACTAGTGTATTAGGGCAGTCCCAATGGTGCATTGATGATGGTTTTTATCCTCATTAAATGACTTGCCACGTAGGCAAAATGCTGACATGGCAACGTAATTAATGAAGAAAGAGAGCAAAAATCATAGAAATGGTTTCTTCATGAAGAAACCAGGTCTACTCTTGACCCAATGCACCAAGAAACCATGAAATCGCCATTGGGGAGAAACCACCAGTTTCTAGGGAGCTCGTGTCGCACTCCCATTGGAGGAAAAGATAGAGTTGGGAGAGAGAAAGAGAAAATAGTTATTACTTATAGAAACCATAGGTTGGAAAGCAGTACTTTTTTGGTGCGATATCCTATATTATAGAAACTACTAGTTTCTTTCATTGGGACTGCCCTTATAGATATACATGCAAGTATGTGCATTTATTGTGATTCGTGTTCTGAAATTAATCATAAACTTGCCTAATTATGTAACACGATACCTGGAGGGTGTGGCTAGAGTTTGGTGCAATCTTATCCTCGTTTGTTGAGAGAAAAGAATGACTAAGGAGTCGCTAGCAAGTTTTTTTTTCTTCTATTTTCCCTCACCTCTAAGTGGGACGAAATCCAAGTGAGCTGTTTTTTTTTCTATTTTATCTCGCCTCCATGTCAGACGAAATCTAAGTCGCAACATCTCCTCTTGTTGGGACACCCTTTGTTTTGTGAGAACAAGGAACTTTTGTATCTCTCCCTTTCCTATAATCAATACATTTTTTCACTTATAATCTTGCGCAAATCCCTGAGTTGCATGTCCGCAGCGCGCTACATGCCTACGCGCAACATAGCATTATCAGAGAAGAATTGCAAGATCATGTCAAGCCATGTGGCCGGGTTTGTATTGTGATGCTAATCAAGTATCATGGCCACGACAAGGTAGTTGTTCCCTTTATGGTCACCATGGATGGAGAGTTGTGCCATATTTGTAGATTAGGTTGTTCACCTATAGTTGTCTTTGTTGTCGCTGTCTTCTATTTCTATGTGCTCAGCTACTACCCCTGGTCGCAAAATATTTGTCTATAATAACAAAAATTCTGATGATGATCCTTGAGAATCATCTCGCAAGGTTTGTGTAGGTCATGTCTTCCGATCGATGATCTTGGTAAACCTAGGGTTACTAATATAAGATCATGGATCGTTGCTGGTGTACTTCTCTCTTCCTCTTAATAAAGTACATGCCGAGACACTTGCCCCCCACCGCCACCCCCCGCCAAAAAAAGATCCTAGACTAAGATTGAGCTAGCTAGTAATGGATAGATATATAAGTTCAGTACAATATCATGCAAAGAGTATATACAACCTGATCAGTGTCCTGCATGCAGTAGTAGTATGTTAGTACTTGTCCATCAACAAATAAAACTTGCATGGTCGAGGTAACTACTGGAGCCAGACATGCTTTCGATCGCCTAGCTTTTCGCCACTGCCATAGCTGAGCAGGAAATACGTGCCGAGCTGAGCTTAATTAGCGCCCTCTTCAAAACAGGTGAACCATCAGAGACACAATTCATCACTCCCACAACTAACGGTGGAGGCCGAGACGCTCATGTACCGAGGCCACGGCGCGCCCCCCGCTGCCGCACAGAACCTGGTGGACAGACACATCCCTGACATGTTGTCCCGAGGGCGCACCCTGACTGGCGTCGAGCTCGCGTCACCGAGACAGCGAGCACTCTGCCCGCTGCACCACCACGCGCTCAAGCAGCGTGCGGATCTCACAATGGGCCCGACGATCCTCTGTTGTCGCAGGCTCCAGGAGCCCTCGGAGCAAGGCCGTCGCGGCAGCGATGTTCTGGCTTGCCCGGGTTAAGTGTGGGAGGGCTCCATCGTCTTCGATGATCCTCCGGTTCACGTCGTGGGCCATGGTGCGCGCGCATCCACCGTCTCCGTGGCGCTCAATCTCTCGCTCGAGCTCTGCGCGCTCCTACTTGAGTTGGAGTCATGCATCCTCGAGCTCCTAGTGTCGTGCCCTTAGCTGTTCCACCCGCATGCGAGGAACGGCCCCGACATCTTCCTTGACCTCGTCATCGAGATCGTTTGGTGGGGTAGCCCCTCCCTCGTAGACGCTTTCAACATATCCCCCAGGAGTACCTGCCATAAAACATTCTCGCGTGGGGTGATGGCTCCCTCTGCTGGAGTCAGAGTCGAAGAGTGACTCTAAATCTCCCACGAGAAGGTCGTGGAAAGATTCCGCAATGTATTCGGTCATCCCCACAAACTCGTCGTTCATAGGGGATGGGTGCACGTGCTGCGCCATGAGGTGGCCAACAGTCCCCGCAGCACTGTGCAGACCGAACAAGAACATTGCCGGGGCATCCTAGGTGAGGTGTTCTAGGGTGAGTGGTTCCCCTCCGGTGAGTTGCGTCATGGCATTGGCGAAGTAGAAAGTAAGGCAGCGCGGCTCCTCTCATACGGTCGGGGTCCTAGGAAGGCGTCAAGTTAGCACTCCAGCCTCCCATAGTCGAAGCCAAGGAGCCGATCACTCCCAGGGACATGGGCCTCCGGTGCTTGCAGGTGTAGCTCCTCAAGCGCCTCGACGATCGTGTCGAGGCCAGCGAAGTGGAGAGGCTGGACGACAGCGGGAGCATGCGCCAACTATCCCTCCATTGTGACGATGAAGTCCAGGCTCTCAAAGTGCACATGCGCGCCTAGGACCCAGCTGACGCTGTGACTAGCCATCCTAGGCCTGATGTGGACGTCGAGACGCGCAAAAAAACTACCTGGCACACCAACTGTCGGTGTTTCAAACCACCGGCTAGTAAATTTCTAGTTTGCGCGTCTAGCCCAGATGGTGTGCTCGGAGGACACAAGGATTATACTGGTTCGGGCAGAACGTCCTTACGTTCAGTCTACTGTTGCTTATGTTACCGGCACTAGTTTGTAGTAGGGGTTACAAACGAGCGACATAGGGAGAAGGTCCCAAGTCTCTGGTGAAAAGATTGAACGGAATTGAATCTCGTTGAGCTCATTCAGCCATGTGCCCATCCCTCCCTTGGGGCATCCTGCTTCCCCTTTTATAGGTGAAGGAGAAGGCACAGGTTACAGAGAGAGAAAGAGAGAGAAAAGAAGAAAAACGAGGGAGAAGAAGGCCTCTAGGGTCAGGGCGTCCTTCATCTCCTTTTTGCGGGTCCCACCAATCCTGTAGATGATGATGGGGATGGCTCCACGTCGCGGCCTTGTTCATCACTGGTGCCATACGCTGGCGTCGTCAGCCGGTCACGGCGCTCCACTCTATTCTGGTGGGCGGCGTGGTTAGCAGGTACTCCTGTCAGAAGCCGTATAGGGATTAGGTAGCACAACGCCGGCACGCCCGACACTGTTGGTGATGTGAGCCTCTAGGTATGGTCCGTCATGGCCATGGGTCATGTCGAGATGTACCTGCTTCCCTCCCAATGTCAGAAGCTTGACCCTGGGGTCATACTCTTACACCCATAGTAGTTGAAGGCGGTATGGATCTCCGTCGGGTGAGATGGAACCCACGCCCGAGGGGTCTAGCGAGACGGAGCCCACACCCTCGGGATCGGGTGAGATGGAGCCCGTGCCCGAGGGGTCTAGCGAGATGTGGCCCTCGCCCTTGGGGTCGGGCGAGACAGAGACCGCGCCCGAGGGGTCTGGCGAGATAGGGCCCGTGCCTGAGGGGTCGGGCAAGATGGAGCCCACACCCTTAGGGTCGGGTGAGACCTTAAATATGTCTTGGACCATCCGGGCAAATTAACGTTCGTGGTTGTTAACTTCCTTCCTCTGGGTATCCCTAATATTGATAACCGACAGTCAGGTACAAGGTGGTTTGAGGGTTCTAGTCTATGATCTACATGTGCCAAAGTCCAAGAGGGCCTTACAGTGGTGCATCGTGGACCTTCAAGGTGTCTTGGAGCCGAAGAAGCCTGGGTGTCGTCCGGCTGCTCTGTTTTGAAACTCTACATGTCAGATGGTGTCTTCTTGGACCGGCCTCCTCTGGGTTAGACCTTTTGGAGTCTTCTTGGTGGTGAAGGAGGTTAGCTCCAGGGGCTGACGTGCGGGCCCAAAAGCACCTGAGCCCCTGGAAGCTGTGGGAAGCTTTGTCTTCTTGTGTCACGCCCCGGACATGACCCTGTCGGAGGAGTAGTTGGCAGGGGCACACCTTGGGAGCAACGCCAGAGAGCCCTCGGGCATGGTAGCCTAGGGCTTGCCTTCTAGTGCCCGGGCCTTGGCTGGCATCGTTAGCCGGGCAGGAGCCAAGGGTCAGGTCTGGAGGTGCCATAGATCGGGAGCCCAAGTATTAGGAAAGCCCCCGAGCCCCAGGCAGAAGCTACAGTCGAGTCAAGCTCGACCTGATCTCTTTGCTAGAGGGTGCGCGTGAGCATGCCCGATGGGCATAGCCCCCGAGCCCCCGGGCGATCCTAAAGGGATCGGTCGGGGGGTCTTCTTTGTTCGGGAACCATTGGACCCGAGGCTTAACATACCTATATGTTAGGATCTCATGACTATGACACAGGGCCAATGGTTTGATGTTTCCATCACCAAAGTCTTGACAAGAGTATTGGGATACTTAGTTGTCCATGTATTTGAAGTAAAGAACCAATCCAGCCTTTCCAGGAGGGGTTCAAACTACTTGTTTGTCCAAGTATATTGACTGCCATGCAAAGGGTTCTCAATAATTCCTAGCTTGTTGATGGCTTCATAGAAGAGAAACATATCATTGACATCAGCACCTTCCTTGTTTCTATCCTTAGGCTTTCTAATAAGGTTAAAGTCCCCTACAATGAGCCAATCTATTTCTGGTGGCATATGAATATTCCTGAACCAATTAAGGAAGGCTCTTTTTCCTGTTGATGTGCAAGGTGCATAAACTGTTGTCAGAAGCTAGCTTTCATTGTTCAACTTTGAGGTGAGCTCCACTGTTAGTGCATACTCATTATTGAAAGCCATCTATCTAGAGAACATGGAGCTTTTCCACACCACAATAATTCCCCCTGAAGCTCCTTGTGAAGGCAAATGTAGAGAAGAGTCAAAAGCTGGGGGATAGAAGTTTTTGATATAGCAGAGGTCAAAAGCTTCTCTTTTTGTTTCTTGGAGACCAACAATTTCACAATTAGTCTTAGAGATCTTGTCCCTCACTGAGTTCCACTTGATGTCAGAGTTGATGCCTCTAATGTTCCAATTCAAGATTTTTCAGGATCTGATGTGCACCATTTTAAAACAATAGAGGAAGCAAGGAGTACCTTGGGGGGAAAACAGACCCACCCAAAAAAACCCAAAGAAACTAATACTTCCATCTCGGGCTTAGTTTGGGCCTTCTTCATTATCATCATTCTCCTTGCTTGGGTCCTTCTTTGGCTTCTTCCCCACAGGCTCTGCTATCTTCTTCTTCAAAAGCTCCTGCTCTTCTAGTCTTTCAGGCTCCACTTGGCACAATTCCATTCCAATCTTTTTCAGAGTAGATGTAGATAGGGTTGGAGGAGCAGGTAGCAGCCCAAGTAGTTCTTCACTTTACATACATTTGGTTTGTAGCCATTATTGCTAGCTTTGACCCTACTGCTCCTCCTGACCAAAGTTTCCACAACTAGTGTTCCAATTCTTGTCTTTCTAGATCTTTTCTTGCCTGGAGGGGTCACTTCTAGTGTCTGTTCATTTATGGCTTCCTGAAAACCCTCCATGCCCTGAAGCTCCTCTTCCAAGTGTGCACAAGTTTATGCAGCAGATTTCTTGTCATGTAAGGAGATGTCCTTCCTAGGCCCATCTTTCTCTGTCATGAGTAGAGAAGGGAAATTGGTCTCCAACAGTTTCTTGGCCCAGGTTTGCTGTGCTGGTGCTAATAACATGGCCTGACAAAAACCCACCCAAGCCTCTGGGACCTCAATAAAAGTTTTGGCCCCATGTTGGGGCTTTTGAACTGAAATGTGTGTCAGCCCATGGAATTTTGGTGCCAGCCCATGGGGGTTCAGGTTACCTCCCATTTCTGATATTGGTGAGTTGAAGAATGTCCTCACCATTCTCAACTGAATATTGTTGTGGAAGACCTCATTTTAGGCTTGCAGACCCTGATCCAGAGCTTGATTATTCTGATGTTCCAAAATCTCAACTTCATTCATGAGAGCATCTTCTGGGATCTCTAGTGGGAGAAAGTTTTCATGATGCTGTAAAACAGGGAGTTGGGATTCATCATTGATGTCCATGTTGTCAGCAACTTCTTCTAGGATGTCATCTGGCTAGGGTATAATCTGCTACGGCACTACTTCCATCTCCTCTTCTGGTTCAACCCCTTGAACTAGGTGAACAAGCATTTCCTGAGGGTCCTCTGCTAGTGGGGCTTTATTGAGGTCCTAAGCCATGATAACTGGGGCAACATTTAGGTTCAGGTCCAACTGTGCTCCTTGTCCCAGTTGTGCCCCTTGTCCTCCCCTGAAACCTTGGCCTGCTCCAATCTCCTAACCAACAGCAACAAGTTATCTAGCAGTAGGCAGTTCTTCAGGCTATTGTAGCCAATCTGCTCCTTGTTGACCTTGTCCCTCTTGTGCAGGTGCCTCTACAGCTTGGATAGGATCTTGTTGCTGAGCATGTGCTCCTACTGGTGCTAGAACATGTTGTCCCAGGCTAAAGAAGTCAAACTAGGGAGGATCCTGGCCTTCCATCTGCACTGGCAAGGGGTCTTCATCCGGTGGGTCCATTCCAAGATTTTCATGCTGAAGGATTTCACATTGTATTGTCCAAGATTCACTAGCATAACCTTTAGTATCTGAAAAGACAATGAAATGTGGCACTGACTTGAGGTTGGTGACCCTAGCTTTGACAATGATCCTAGTGAGGTGAGCATCATTCCCATCCCAACTGACAGCTTTTCCAAATGGACCTATGACAGTATCCACATACTGTTGCTCCCTTGATTGTGTCTGACAAAGTTAAAGTTGACACCCCCGTAAGGATGAGGACTATCTAGCACAAATCTATCCATGTCACGGTCATTCTCATATCTGACAAAAGCTTGGCCTAGGTGACAAGGTTGAACTTCCCTAATCTAAATTCTTCTGTGCTCTTCTAAAAACTCTTTAATGACTTCTTCAACAGTAGGGGAATGTAGTGGATTACCAGGGAGCGGAGTGATAGTCACGATCGCCAAATCTTCATTTATTGGCCTCGGCCTTCTTCCTGCTACAACTCGGACTATCGTCGGCCTGTTTGGTACCTCCTTAACATGCATTCCTCTTGGTTTGAAGGGTCTCGGATGAGCCCGTTGGAAGGCCATGCCCGCTGCTTCGTTGAGGTGAGGTGCTTTTGCTATTGTACCCAGGCACAGGTCAGTCCCTGGCAAGTGGGGTAACACTACATGAGGCCCTTTGTTCAATGGAATCTTGTTGGTGTCCTAGGGTACAATGATCGGCCCTAGAGCATGTGAAGTGGATGGCCTCGAGTTAGGCCAAGCCATAAATGAGCTGAAGATGGGTGGGCTCATGTCCCTTGGCCCAGTGGTCAGATCAATTCCCAAAGCAGAGGGGTTGGGCCGCTCTAGATTTTTCTTTCCATTGATTGCAACAGTAGCTCTCTGCTTCTCACCGCTCAAATTACTGTGTCTGGGGCAGTTGGCCTCAATATGTCCCACACGCCTGCATGCAAAGCATCTAATCAGAGATTTGCATGCCCTCCTCAAGTGATTTTTTGACAGATAGCGTGAGCAAAAACCTAGATTCTCTTTCCTGCCCCTGTATTGAATTCACTTCTGCTAACCAAAATTCAAACTCAGACCAGAGTCAACAGCTGAGGGTCCTGCCTGATCACACTGGCCAATGGGCTTTTCCCCCTTATCTTGAATTTTAAAGGTCTGAAAAAGCAGGCGATAAAAAACACTCTTCCTCAAACTTTGTTCATGAAGAGGAACACGATTAGCTCCGGTGAGAGGAGTAACTTTTACTGCATCCGCAAAAGAGACATTCGGCCTGGTGAAGCTGGAAGCAGGTTTGGCCTTGTTGCTTTTCTTCTTCCACACAGAATGCAATCCATTCAGGGATCCAGCGAGGGCCACCATTGCTCCATAGATGGAAGTAAACTTTGTACAGAGTACAAGAAAAGAACCGGAGCTTAAAGACATGAAAACCAACAAGCCTGGAGGAGACCAAGAAGTGAAAAACCCTGTCCGACAAAGGGACAACACCAAAATCCTTGGCCAGGCCACCAATGGTGGCTTGGAGAAGGAGGCTAACAGAAACGGGACACAACTTGAACTTGCATCTACCAAAAGACGCAACAAGAAAGAAAGCACCCGAAGAAACATCCTGAGAAACCAAGCAACCAAACTTACTATTGATCGTAGCCTGAATGCCGAGGCTAGGGCGGAAGTTTAGGCCCTGGAGCTCCATAGGCGTCCAGCCAAGAGGAGGAGCTTCAACAATGGAAGACTTGGTCGTCGGCTTTGAAGGAGGTGAAAATTTGTACTATGGAGCAGGGTGCTTCACAGCTCATGCCAGAGCAGGCATGTCCGCCTCACCAACACCAGACCAAGAAGGCAGGAACGTAGCCATGGCCTTGGTGCTAGGCCATCGATGGGCGAGTCAGCGGTAGGAGAGCAACCCTTTAGGATTCCAGCAAAACTTCGAACACCTTGCATGTAGTGATGGTCCCTAGGGCCGTGGTGGCCACCGGAGCGGAGCTCGGCGATACCGAGAGCTCTACTTCATTAGACCGACAGCTAGGGAGGCGGAGGAGTACTGGGGAAGGGGGCAGCGGCGGACGTTTGCGTCATGGTGGGCGCTGGGGCCGTAGTTGCCACCAGCGGGCAGTACCTGGGCGCTCCGCGGGAACATCGTAGTCGATTGGGACAACACTGTGGTGGCTCGGGGCGAGGGGAGGGGCTGGTGACGGCGGTGGCTGGTGGAGCCGCGGTGGGCGGCAGCGGCGTCGCGCCTCTAAGTGATACAAGCCATTGCGGTAGGCAGACCGTAGGTCCCATTATCGCAGTTGTCAAAGATCCCTTCCCCGTTTTCTTTTTAGGACCGACAGACTAAAAGATCAGGGGAAATAAAACAAAGTCATATTTGAATTTGTTCGTGGAAAATCCTCGGGGATCCCCAGATGTCATAAATCCACAAAAAATTTATCACCTATGTTGAAAGCAAGAATGACTAGAGATTCAATAACAAGAGATGGGCTATCAGCCTATCACCAGGCTACCAGAGTGCATCAAGAAATATAGTGTTGACATTCGAGTACATAATATAGATCGCAAGGTTGTTCAACTAAACTGTAAACAACGCGTGCAATATAATCACTGGCTGCTACTCTCCTGCGGCTGGTCAGATCTACCTGTGGGCCGGCCTGCAGCCCGCCCGACGTGTTTGGACGGCGCTGTGGTGGCCGGGGTGTAGTGCTTGCGGGTCTCTTGATGATGCGGTGGTGGTTGCACGCGTTCTAGACGAAAGCTCAGCCCGGCTTTGGCCGGGCGGATGACGGTGATGCCTCGGGCGCCACATACCTCCTTGGAGGCATCATTGTTGAACCCATGCTTCTGCGTCGTCATTGCCGGATTCTAGGCGTAAGCCTTGCCTTAGAAGCTTGTAAGGCCAGTGCCGATGGCGTCCAGGGTGCTACCCTTGGGCGTCACCTCCTTCCCGAAGGCGTCACTGAAGAATCGACTATGGCTCATCACTTTTCCCTCATGTGGTCGCTGTCGTCCGTGGTTGCTGCCGAGCCGTTGGATTCTGGTGGATGTCCTCACTGTGCCTGTGTGTGCCTTGATTCTTCTCGCTTTGGTCTGTCCTGCAACTCTTGATATTGCCATCGTCGTCTATCGTTCTCGAGCGGATGCTTTGCTGCTGTTGTTGCCGGTCTCCTCTCTGGCAGATGCTTTGCTGCCGAGGGTGTCATGGCCGCTCCCCTCTACGGATGCTTTGCCGTAGGAGGCGTCTTTGTTTCTTCCTCGGCGAATACTTATTGGCCGTCGATGGAACCCTTGGCGGATGCCTTGCCGCTGTTGGCTCTTTGGTCCCCTCTCTGGTAGATACTTTGCTGCCGAGAGCGTGCGGGCCCACTTCTTGGTGGATGCTTGGCCGCCATGGTCGCTTGGTCTTCATTGGCGGATGCTTTGCCGCCATTGCTACTGGATATTGATGTGTCTTCTCTGGGTGGATGCTTTGCTACCACGGCTTTGTCTTTGTTGTGGGCAACCTTAGCGTTGATTACTTTTATTGTAGGCATAATTGTAGGTCTAGGGTGTTGAGGGCAGTCGCTCTTTCTTCTGTGTTTTTATTGTTCCTATATTTATTTCAGATCACTCACTACTGTCTTAGTGGTTTGTAATATGTGCTATGAGGATTCTCACATAGCTGACATGTAATTCACTCCTCTTAATGAAAAACGGGCTATATCTCCGATCTAGAAAAAAAAAAGACCGAAGACAAAAGTCTCATTGGACACGGTTATACCTTGATTCCTGTGTCTCCGGGTACGGGTAGTTGTAGCCTAGCTATATGGCGGGTGCCACCGCAATACGGCTTGTTGTGCGCGCCAATGGCGTCGAGAAGCCGGCCGGAGCGTCCCCAGAAGCCAACGATGCAGCCGGCCGGAACGGAGAACGGCGTCGCAGTACCAGTCCCGGAGCCGCCGTATGGTCCGTACACCTTGCCGTGGCTCTGGTGCGGAACGTCAGCGAGGCGATGACGCCGCAGGGGACATGGCCGAAATGCCCGGTCGCCCCCTCCGACTTCCAAGACGACGACTTTCTTCCATCAGAACTTGCGCAGCTTCAGCGCCTGAGTGCAATCTTCGACGAACTACAACATATGCAACTCTCTCTTTCGCCGTCTCCCAAAGTTTCTGGAAAAAAAAAAACAAGGAAGTGATGTACGCATGCAGGACATGCATGGCTATCTGGTTAGAACTGATGGAGCGATCGAGCAACTCGATCATGAGCAGAGCACAGAACGCCTGTGTCGTGCGTTAGTTGTAGATCACCTACGTTGGCGACAGCCTCGACGCCGCTACCGAGGCGGTAGTTGTGGGTAATGAGGATGCTAAATGCTGGATCTCCCCAGCCAAGCTCCAGGATCACGACGATGGCAGAGGTGTACAAGCACAGGGGGACAGCGATGGCGAGCACGGTAAGCTTGGAGAGCCGTCGTCGTGCCATTTCTTCCCTCTCCGGCCCTGCAACGGCGATGGAGTTGGATCGATGTCGTTTTTGCTTGGCCACAAGCCCACAACCAAGCTGCTGGACGGACGGCGGCAAAAACCAGTCCACAAACATATATATAGGCGTGGCTATATGCAGTTAATAATACTCTTCTTATTACAGCTTATTCATTCTACCTATATTGACGGACTATATATGTTTAGATGTCAGTGTCGTCTTGTGTCTGTAAATCAGCAGCCGGCACAGCAACGTTGATGGGGACATCAAAATCGGCAAAAAAAAATTGGATGGGCGATGGGTCATTCGACCCGCCCATGAGCCCGATTGTCGACGCGTGGTAGAGGAATAAATCACATGTATCAAGAGAGGCAGCTCCTCAGCACTACCAGCTGCCTCGCGCACGCATGACTTTGCTCTCGTCCGCGGCTCCTACTTTTTTTTTTTTGCAACTGTACCGTATCACATTTTTCATTAAGAAGGAATAGAGTTAGGACATGTTCGATTGCTACGGAATGACGTCCAGGATAGATTTCTGGTCGGATTGCTTTGTTAATTTGAATAATCATCATCAGTAGGAACAGTTTCTGGGCTCGTTCTGGAACAACCCGAACGAGCCCTTAGGAAGCTACAAACCCATTGTCAGTAACTAGGGTTACCGGACAGCATTAGGGCGATATTACATAACAAATTGTGCGACTAAGCAAAACCAGCTCCTCAGAACAAAGCCAGCAGCGACTGCAGGTGCCTTAACCCTGCCGAGGACCAATCAGCAGCATCGTTTAGAAGTCGACGCGGGAGTTCATTCATCGGCGTGGAAGGGCCACCGAACGTCCTTGGGTTTCGTTCCTTCCATATGTTCCATACGACCCGGTCACCAGAGAGCTTAGGCTCCTACTCCTAGTTGGCTCGGCCCCTTTCATCTCGCGGCCAGCTCCAATCCTACACCTAGTTGGCTCGGCCCCTTTCTTCTCGCGGCTCCAAGACACGAACAGCGCACGCGGCTCCATGATACGGGCGGCAGCGCAACGATGGCACGAACTCATTTGCCGCAAGGGCGCGTGCTCCTTCCAGTGAGGCCATATGGACGATGTCGACACGAGCGTATCCCAACGAGTGCATGTTAGGGGCGAGGGTATTGAGCACCAGGTGCAGCACGGCCATGCCACCAGCGGCACCGAGGAGCTCGAGATCCCGGTGGAGGCACACCAGGATAACACGTCAGGACTCTAGGACGGAGGGGAGACCACTTTTTTTTTTTTTGGAAAGTGAGGGGAGACCACTTTTGGCTTGCAACTCCTACACCTTTTATCTGACATATTGATGCTAAACAGACTATGGACAGCCTTTGACAACATATATATCCACGAGCTGAACCTTCGTTTGATTGTTAAAAGGCTGGAAGGACAGGGTACATGACTAAGTGCATATATAGATTATAAAACTTCAGTGGGGGCTTTGGCTTCAAAATCCATCATCAGAAACTTCCACCTCGTCCCCGACCTCGACGTAGCCCTTGGTGTCGAGCTCACGGCGGTAGTACTTCTGGATGCTGCGGGTGTGGTCGTGATTGCCCCTGATGAGCTCGTTCACCTTGGCAGACTGGCGCTGGCACTCCTCGGAGATCCGGTTTGGCTCCGAACCCGGGGGAAACCTAGCTGGCTGCTTGGGCTTCATCGCCAGGACAGAGTCGACGTAATCCCGGGGAAGCCTCCTCATCACTTTCTTCGTCTTCGCCGCCGCCGCCGGCACCTCCTCCGCAACCCCACCCTATCTCCGATCAAGGATTTGGTCGCGGCGGCGGGCACTTTCTTCCCCTTCCCTTCTTCTTTCCCTCAACTCGAGAGATCTATCTGCGAGGAACCGTGGCGGCTGGGGCTTTGGGTCGGTTGGGCCGTGTGCTCCACCCGTCCTCTCTGTTTATTGTGATTGTTGAGATCCAACATCAGAGTCCAGCATCGGATTGGACTCCGACCCAGATTCTTTCACCTGGGCTGGGCTGGTGAAAGGTCCTAATATGGCTAGAGGGGGGGTGAATAGCCTATTTAAAAATCTACAAATCAACTAGAGCAATGTAATTAGTATGACAAATAGCGTAATGCAAACTTGCTCTAGCTCTACAAGGGTTGCAAGCCACCTATCCAACAATTCTAGTTGCAATGATTACTTAGGCACACAAACTTGCTATGTAATTACTCACTAAGAGCTCTCAATCTTGCTACTCTAAAGAGCTCAACTAGATGAATGTAAATAATAAAGCAAGCTCTCAATTCTAATTACACTAAAGAGCTTGTATCAACTAGTTTGCAAGAATGTAAATAAGTAAGTAGGGTGATTATACCGACGTGTAGGGGATGAACCAATCACAAGATGAATATATAGCCAATCACCGGGAGAATGCCAAAGACAAGAGACAATCGATTTTCTCCCGAGGTTCACGTGCTTGCCAACACGCTACGTCCCCGTTGTGTCGACCAACACTCGGTGGTTCAGCGGCTAAGAGGTGTTTCACAAACCTCGTCCACACGATAGGACACCGCAAGAACCGACCCACAAGTGAGGTAACTCAATGACACGAGCAATTTACTAGAGTTACCTTTCGGCGCTCCGCCGGGGAAGGTACAACTCCCCTCACAATCACCGGAGATAGCCACGAACAATCACCAACTCGTGCCGATCCTCCACCGCTGCATCGAGCCATCTAGGTGGTGGCAACTACCAAGAGTAACAAGCGAAATCCACAGCGCAACACGAATACCAAGTGCCTCTAGATGCAATCACTCAAGCAATGCACTTGGATTCTCTCCCAATCTTACAAAGATGATGAATCAATGATGAAGATGAGTGGGAGGACTTTTGCTAAGCTCACAAGGTTGCTATGTCAATAAAAATGTGCAAGAGTATGAGCTACAACCGGCCATGGGGCTTAAATAGAAGCCCCCATGGAATAGAGCCGTTATACCCCTTCACTGGGCAAAACGCGCTCTGACCGGACGCTCCGGTCATACTGACCGGACCCTGGACTCAGCGTCCGGTCCACTGATTTATGCCATGTGTCACTCTGAGTTAGAACTGAACCGTCAGATCACAACGGCTAAGTGTTGACCGGACGCTCCGGCTAAACTGACCGTACGCTGGAGCCACAGCGTCCGGTCGAGTACAGTAAGGGTCCAAATCCATTTTTCCTCGACCGGACGCGTCCGGTCCACCTTGACCGAACACAGCCCAGCGTCCGGTGGTATATCCTAGCTTCTGTACCACCAAGTCAGCGTGACCGGATGCAGGCAGTCAGCGTCCGGTGTATTCAGATCCAGCGTCCGGTCACTTGATCGATGCTGGCATCTCCTCTGTCTTCTTCACCCTTGCTCAAATGTGCTAACCACCAAGTGTATCACCTTGTGCACATGTGTTAGCATATTTTTCACAAATGTTTTCAAGGGTGTTAGCACTCCATTAGATCCTAAATGCATATGCAATGAGTTAGAGCATCTAGTGGCACTTTGATAACCGCATTTCGATACGAGTTTCACTCCTCTTAATAGTATGGCTATCTATCCTAAATATGATCATACTCACTAAGTGTCTTGATCACTAAAACAAAATGGCTCCTACATTTTATACCTTTTCCTTGAGCCTTTTGTTTTTCTCTTTCTTCTTTTCCAAGTTCAAGCATTTTACCATCACCAATGTCATGATCTTTATCATAGCTTCATCACTTAGAGTAGTGCTACCTATTTCATGATCATCTTGATAAACTAGGTTAGCACTTAGGGTTTCATTAATTAACCAAAACTAAACTAGAGCTTTCAATCTCCCCCTTTTTGGTAATTGATGACAACCCTTATACAAAGATATGAATTAAAGTTCATTTGAATCCATGTTGCTTGCCCAAGCATATTTACCATGTGTAAAGGATATGGACAAGTTTCATGAACTCCATATGATAGTAATTGCTCCCCCTACATATGTGCTAAGAGTTTGGATTGAAGCTTTGCACATATGATTAGATAGGAAATATAGGAGACAATTTCTACCAAATGATGCTAAGGTATAAGAGATGGACCTTTGAAGCGTGACACCAATCGGAGTGCACCATTATATCATCCTTAGCACCACTAGTAACTAGACATACACGAAAACTAGAATACCCCATGAGATCAATATTACAAATAAGGATCTAGTTTCCATAGAATGAACATAGGTCTAGTTACTTTAGCCTACGCATGCTAGTTTTTTATTTCAACATTCAAACCTACAACTAGCATACACGACACAAGCATGGATATTAAAAAAAATTTATGGCATGCAAGCAACCATATGTAATGCACATACAAATTTATCATACAAGTTCATGAGCTTGCTCCCCCTATTTGTATGCTCAAAATTTTAATTGATCCTCTTCCTTTGTCATATGTTATTTCTCCCCCTTTGTTTCACTATCTTTGTACACTATTTCTCTCTCTTTATCATAAATGACCACAAAGGCTTAAAGTATAGATAAGGTAGGATTATTAATGTCAACAATTTGCCCAAAAGGTGGTCTCAAATTATGGATATGTTGGAGTGAAACCATGTGAAATGAGGATTATTTTCCCAATTTGGTTCAATCTAGATTACTTGCAAATGATATTTAACTCGGTTTGATCCAAGGACAAGCTTCTTCACACCTCCAAATAAGGGTTATCTTGTACCATATTGAGTTAAACACTTATAGCTCATTTTCTAAATCAAACACTAGGTTTACAAGCTCACAAACATGTCATATGCTACCACTAGATTATTTCAATCATACAAGCAATAGTGGTACCATACAAGCATCAAATTCATTTGATTTTCATGAATGAGCCTAGGACATGATAGGAATGACTAGATGCACTAAACAAGTCCTTAGCAATGGATGAATGACATGTCAATCGACTTTACCTTGCTTTGCTCGAAGGAGAGGCATGTCATATAGTGGGGGTGCATCAACACATATTTAAGAAGTCAAGTATGTTCAATTCATTCCTTAGCTTGCAAAACCTCTTCTCATCAAGTGGCTTGGTGAATATGTCGGCAAGCTGATCTTCGGTGCCCACACTCTTTATGCAAATGTCCCCTTTTTGTTGGTGATCTCTTATGAAGTGATGACAAACATCAATATGCTTTGTTCTTGAGTGTTGAACCGGGTTGTTGGTGAGCTTCATGACACTTTCATTGTCACATAGCAATGACACTTGCTTGAACTTGATTCCAAAGTCACTCAAAGTAGCCTTCATCCAAAGTAATTGAGCACAACAACTACCGGCCAAAATGTACTCCGCTTCGGCGGTTGAAAGTGCTACACTATTTTGCTTCTTTGATGACCAAGATACAAGTGATCTTCCCAATAGTTGACATGTGCCCGATGTGCTCTTTCTCTCAACTTTGCATCCCGCATAATCGGAATCCGAATATCCAATCAACTCAAATCTTACTCCTTTGGGATACCACAATCTAACATTTTGTGTATGCTTCAAGTACCTCAATATTCTCTTAGTTGCCTTCAAATGACTTTCTCTTGGTGAGGCTTGAAATCTAGCACACATGCATACACTAAACATCACATCTGGTCTTGATGCGGTCACATAGAGTAGGCTTCCAATCATAGACCGATACATCTTTTGTTTCACCATATTGCCACTAGCATCACTATCTAAGCTTCCACTTATCCCTATTGGTGTACTAATAGCTTTACTCTCATCCATTTCAAACTTCTTGAGCATGTCCTTGACATACTTGCCTTGACTCACAAATGTGCCATTCTTCATTTGCTTGATTTGAAGACCAAGGAAGTAACTAAGCCCTCCAATCATAGACATATCAAACTCACTTGCCATCATTTTGCCAAACTCCTCATAAAATTCTTGATTTGTTGATCCAAAGATGATATCATCAACATAGATTTGTATTACAAACAAGTCATTTCCAAGCTTCTTGGTGAAGAGAGTAGTGTCAACCTTTCCCATCTTAAATCCCTTAGAGAGTAGGAAATCCCTTAATCTCTCATACCATGCTCTAGGTGCTTGCTTCAATCCATACAAAGTCTTTCTCAACTTATAGACATGGTTGAGTTTCTTCTCATCTTCAAAACCGGGAGGTTGCTCAACATACATAAGCTCATTGATGTACCCATTTAGAAATGCATTTTTCACATCCATTTGGTACAACTTGATGTTGTGGGCACAAGCATAGGCTAGCAAGATTCTAATTGCTTCCAATCTTGCAATCAGGGCATATGTTTCTCCAAAGTCAAGACCTTCAACTTGAGTGTAACCTTGAGCCACTAATCTTGCTTTGTTCCTTATTACTATCCCATCTTGATCTTGCTTGTTCTGAAAGACCCACTTAGTTCCAATCACATTATGATCCTTAGGCCTCTCAACTAAATCCCATACTTGTTTTCTTGTGAAGTTGTTTAGCTCTTCATGCATAGCATTGATCCAATCAACATCCCTTAAAGCTTCATCTATCTTCTTAGGTTCAATGGATGACACAAATGAGAAATGCTTATAAAATGAAGCCAATCTTGATCTTGTTTGCACACCTCTTAAAATATCACCAATGATAATGTCCAATGGATGATCTCTTGTAACATTAGTTGGTTGAAGCACTTGCATTTGATTGCTTGCATTAGATTGATTACTTGGTTGGGATGATGAACTAGCCATTTGTTGATCTTGTACATTGCCATTACTAGTGCTTGCTTGGATTTGATCATGAGAACCACTAGCTTGCACATTTGAGTTAGAGAGCACTTGATTCTTATCATCTTCAACATCAATCACCTCTCTAGGCCTTAACTCACCAATGTCCATGTTCTTCATTGCATTGACCAATTGAGTGCCTCTTACATCATCTAGATTCTCATCTTTCTCTTGGAAACCATTTGTTTCATCAAACTCCACATCATGAACCTCCTCAAGAGTGCCACTAGCCAAATTCCAAACTCTATAAGCCTTGCTAGTAGTGGAGTAACCAAGCAAGAAACCTTCATCACATTTCTTTTCAAACTTGCTCAATCTAGTGCCTTTCTTCAATATATAGCATTTACAACCAAAGATCCGAAAGTATGCTATGTTGGGCTTTCTTCCATTCAATAGCTCATAAGGTGTCTTTTCCATCATGGGGTGACAATAGAGTCGGTGGCTATAGTAGCAAGCCGTGTTGATTGCTTCGGCCTAAAATGAATGACTCACATTGTACTCACTCAACATTGATCTTGCCATATCAATCAAGGTTCTATTCTTTCTTTCAACTAGCCCATTTGATTGAGGAGTATACTTGGTCGAGAATTGATGTCTAATTCCAAATTCATCACATAACTCATCAATTCTAGTGTTCTTGAACTCACTACCATTATCACTTCTAACTTTCTTGATGGTTGTTTCAAACTCATTATGAATCCCCTTGACAAATGATTTGAATGTTGCAAACACATCACTCTTGTCAATAAGAAAGAACACCCATGTGTATCTAGTGAAATCATCTACAATCATAAATCCACATTTGTTTCCACCAATGCTAGTGTATGTGGTTGGTCCAAACAAGTCCATGTGCATCAACTCAAATACCTTAGATGTGCTCATCATGCTCTTCTTAGGATGTGTATTACCAACTTGCTTTCTGGCTTGACATGCACTACATAGCTTATCCTTCTCAAATGTCACATCTTTCAAGCCTCTAACTAAGTTATGCTTAATTAACTTGTTCAATTGCTTCATTCCAACATGACCAAGCCTTCTATATTATAACCAACTCATGCTAGACTTAGTGATCAAACATGTTGTCAATTGAGCTTCTCTAGCATTGAAATCAACTAAGTATAGATTCTTATATCTAAATCCTTTGAATATCAAGTTAGAGCCATCTACACTTATGATCTCTACATCATCGACACCAAATATGCACTTAAAACCAAGATCACACAATTGAGCTACCGATAAAAGGTTGAAGTTCAAGCTCTCTACTAGTAGCACATTGGAAATACTCAAATCATTGGATATTGCAATCTTACCTAGCCCTTTGACCTTGCCTTTGCCATTGTCACCAAATGTGATACTATCAATTCCATTGCTCTTGCTTTCATTGATCTAATTGAATATTCTTGGATCACCGGTCATGTGTTGTGTGCACCCACTATCAAGCACCCAATGCCTTCCTCTGACTTTATAATTTACCTACAAAAGAAGATCAATTCTTTTTAGGTACCCAAACTTTGCTTGGGTCCTTGTAGGTTAGTCACCAAGGTCTTTGGTACCCAAATGGCCTTCTTCTTTGGGCCCACAATTGGTGTACCAATGAACTTAGCCTTCACACCATTGACACCCTTATAAAGCATGTAACAAGAATCAAATTTGATTGATGATACATTAGGTAGCTTGTTCTTGTTAGTCTTGCAATTTTGCTCTATATGCCCAACTTGCTTGCATCTATTGCAAAACTGACCATTGTCCTTCACAAAGCTAGCTTTGGGAGTGACAAAGACCGCCTTGCCTTTCTTGGGGGTATAGCCTAATCCCTCTTTGTTGAGAGAAAATCTTTGGCTACCCAAGCACTTTAGCAAGTGGGCTTCTCCACTATAGGCATTGCCTAAGGCACGAGTGAGCTCATTTACCTCCTTCTTGAGGTTCTCATTTTCCACCATTAGTGATGTATCATTCATAGGTGGAGTAGTAATGATTGTGCTACAAGAAGTGTTAGTAGGAGCAACAATAATGGGTTCATGAAAAGATTCATCAATAAGATCACATGTTAGTCCCACATCACATGTTATGATCACTTGCTCCTTCTTGGCTTTCTCCACTTTGACTTGCTCAATGAGAGAGGAGTGAGCCTTTTCAAGCTTAGAGTGAGCTTTGTCAAGCTTCTCATGGGCTTCCATTAGCCTCTCATGAGTGGCATTGAGCTCATCAAGGGATTACTCAAGAAATTTGACTTTCTTGTTTAATTCCTTGCACTCCTTTCTCTTCATCTCAAAGCAAGTATGCACTTGCTCACACATGTCCATGAGCTCCTCCTTGGAGTACTCCTTATCATCATCATCATCACTCCTACAAGCATCACTTTCACATTCATCATCATCACTCACATCATATTTTACCTTGGTAGGTTTTGCCATGAGGCATGTCGATGGAGTGTCGAAGATGGAGGGCTTGTTGTTGATGGCAATGCTTGCTAGTGCTCTCTTGATAGATTTCTTGTCATCATCACTAGAGCTATCACTATCCGAAGAGCCATCACTATCCCATGTGACCAAATAGCCTCCACCCTTCTTCTTTTGGAAGGTCATTCTCTTCTCATTTTTTTCTTTCTTATCCTCCTTGTGCTTCTTCTTCTCATCCTCATCATTGTCACTATTGTATGGACAATTTGCTACTACATGATTGGGGCTTTTGCAATTGTAGCATCTTCTCACATACTCTTTCTTCTTGGTGTGATCTCTTCTCTTTCTTGCACCATATCCCTTCTTCTTCATGCATTTTCCCATCTTGCGCACAAAGAGAGCCATAGTTTCATCATTAATATCACTAAGATCACCATCATCACTTGATTCTTTCTTGGACTTGCCTTTGTTCTTTGATGATGATGAGCTAACCATGAATGCTATGCTTTTCTTCTTCTTGTCTTCTTCTTCCTTCTTGTCATCCTTGTCATCCCCCTCCCTTTTCACACGGTATGTCTCTTGTGTCATGACATCACCTAGTACTTGGTTAGGGGTAATATCCTTCAATCCTCCTCTTATGATGAGCAATCTCAATATCTCAAATCTTGGAGGTAAGCACATCAAGAATCGATGGGAGACATCATCATCCTTGATCTTTTCTCCCAAAGCCTTCAAGTCATTGACAATTACTTGTAGCCGATGGAACATCTCCGGAATGCTCTCATCATTCTTCATCTTGAAACTTGTCAACTTGTCCTTGAGGATGTACAACTTGGCACTCTTCACCGCCGGTGTGCCCTCATATGTTTCCTCCAATCTCTTCCACACCTCATTTGCTCTTTCACAATCCTTGATTTGCTCAAACACCTTGGAATCAATGGCATTGTATATGGTGTTGAGAGCCATTGTATTGCGTTGCTTGTTGATCTTATCTTGGTTAGTTGGATCATCGGGATCAATGATAGCATAGTCATTCTCGGTCACTTTCCATACTTGATCATTGATTGAACCAAGATACATCCTTATCTTTCTCTTCCAATAATCATAGCCTGTGCCATCAAAGAACGGTGGTTTGCCCCCCACATGGTTGAACACAACTTGAGCCATAATTTGACACCGAGGTTGTTAAGCCTTCAATCAAACGGTGACCACGGCTCCGATACCACTTGAAATGTCCTAATATGGCTAGAGGGGGGGTGAATAGCCTATTTAAAAATCTATAAATCAACTAGAGCAATTTGATTAGTATGACAAATAGCGTAATGCAAACTTGCTCTAGCTCTACAAGGGTTGTAAGCCACCTATCCAATAATTCTAGTTGCAATGATTACTTAGGCACACAAACTTGCTATGTAATTACTCACTAAGAGCTCTCAATCTTGCTACTCTAAAGAGCTCAACTAGATGAATGTAAATAATAAAGCAAGTTCTCAATTCTAATTACACTAAAGAGCTTTTATCAACTAGTTTGCAAGAATGTAAATAAGTGAGTAGGGTGATTATACCGACGTGTAGGGGATGAACCAATCACAAGATGAATATATAGCCAATCACCGGGAGAATGCCAAAGATAAGAGACAATCGATTTTCTCCTGAGGTTCACGTGCTTGCCAACACGCTACGTCCCCGTTGTGTCGACCAACACTCGGTGGTTCAGCAGCTAAGAGGTGTTTCACAAACCTCGTCCACACGATAGGACACCGCAAGAACCAACCCACAAGTGAGATAACTCTGACACGAGCAATTTACTAGAGTTACCTTTCGGCGCTCCGTCGGGGAAGGTACAACTCCCCTCACAATTATCGGAGCAGCCATGAACAATCACCAACTCGTGTCGATCCTCCACCGCTGCACCGAGCCGTCTAGGTGGTGGCAACCACTAAGAGTAACAAGCGAAATCCGCAGCGCAACACGAATACCAAGTGCCTCTAGATGCAATCACTCAAGCAATGCACTTGGATTCTCTCCCAATCTCACAAAGATGATGAATCAATGATGGAGATGAGTGGGAAGACTTTTGCTAAGCTCACAAGGTTGCTATGTTAATGAAAATGTGCAAGAGTATGAGCTACAACCGGCCATGGGGCTTAAATAGAAGCCCCCATGGAATAGAGCCGTTATACCCCTTCACTGGGCAAAACGCGCTCTGACCGGACGCTCTGGTCATACTGACCGGACCCTGGACTCAGCGTCCGGTCCACTGATTTATGCCACGTGTCACTCTGAGTTAGAACTGAACCGTCAGATCACAACGGCTAAGTGCTGACCGGACGCTCCGGCTAAACTGACCGTATGCTGGAGCCACAGCGTTCGGTCGAGTACAGTAATGGTCCAAATCCATTTTTCCTCAACCGAACACGTCCGGTCCACCTCGACCGGACACAGCCCAGCGTCCGGTGGTATACCCTAGCTTCTGTACCACCAAGTCAGCGTGACCGGACGCAGGCAGTCAGCGTCCGGTGTATTCAGATCCAGCGTCCGGTCACTTGATTGACGCTGGCATCTCCTCTGTCTTCTTCATCCTTGCTCAAATGTGCTAACCACCAAGTGTATCACCTTGTGCACATGTGTTAGCATATTTTCACAAATGTTTTCAAGGGTGTTAGCACTCCACTTGATCCTAAATGTATATGCAATGAGTTAGAGCATCTAGTGGCACTTTGATAACCGCATTTCGATACGAGTTTCACTCCTCTTAATAGTACGGCTATCTATCCTAAATGTGATCACACTCACTAAGTGTCTTGATCACTAAAACAAAATGGCTCCTATATTTTATACCTTTGCCTTGAGCCTTTTATTTTTCTCTTTCTTCTTTTCCAAGTTCAAGCATTTTATCATCATCAATGTCATAATCTTTATCATAGCTTCATCACTTGGAGTAGTGCTACCTATCTCATGACCATCTTGATAAACTAGGTTAGCACTTAGGGTTTCATCAATTAACCAAAACCAAACTAGAGCTTTTAGCTGGGCTGCTCTGGGCCGCACTTGTGATAAATAAATATGATCATATGATATAAATTGACGCGACTAAATGAACATGCTAACTTAGAACTGAGTTAAGCACTTAAGCCGCCAATATGTGTGGCATGACACACATGGTGGTGTGACCCATGGTGGAGCGTGTCCAAAAATTTAGATGGGGCAAAACATAGCTTCAAAATGTTTAGCTCCTCATGAGGCAAACAACATCATGATTCATGTCGTGCTAGCCTCACAGGGTTTGAGCAGTAGTGGCGGCGGTGACGACACAACGTGCACAACAGTGGCTGAGTGGGTCAAGTCGTCTAGAGAGCCAGTCAACCAAGGAGGGAGAGAATGAGCCCTTTTTGTCGCTTTCTACTACCCTTTGTTGGCCCTACTCATGACTCATCATACAACTAGACATGGCCGCCCATGCTATCGCCACGGCCACTGGTGACTAGGGAGAAGAGAGGGGTGGGGTTCTCTGCTATGGCGGTAGCTAGGGCAGCTATCCCACTTTGCGGCCATCGGTGATTGGGGAGAAGAGTGGGGTGGGGTTCTCTGCTCCGGCGGTAGCTAGGGCAGCTACCCCACCCTGCCATAGGGGAAGCTCCACCTCTGGCCGTGACACACCTGCTGCGTTCGTACATTTCTACTTTTGTTGGTCTGTATGTTTCTTGTCTCACTTGTTTTCTCAGTTCTCGTGATTTGGCTTGTCTAACGTTCGAAGCAATGATGAGATCATATATTGGAGTATGACATTTGAGGTGTATTTATTGCTGAGCTCCTAGCACCATGAGTACTTCCTTCTTTGTCTTATTTGGATTACAGGGTTTATTATTCCGGTTTTAGGCCATGTTTGAAACATGGAAACTTTTTCATGAGAAATTAAAGTGATCTGTGAATTCTATGAAATTCTTGTACATTCCTATGAAATTCTTGCGTCCCAAATATGCCCTTAATATGTTGTACGTTGTCGGATCACTCTTGATCTAAATTATGAAACGGGGACAAAATCTATCTGCCCAACGTGATTCTTGGTGTTGTTTTCCCCATTGATCATGTAGCGCATTTTTTGCCAATAGCAACGGTAGATTTGAATCAAAGAGGAAAGAGCTCAACACCAAACATAATTTCTCCCATCTGACTAATGATGCATAATTAACACTGTTTGACTATAAATTTGTCACGCTATGTGATGAGGCCAAATTCATACGCTAAGTATTTCTAATTTGCTTGCTATTATGAGAGTATGCTAATTACAAGCATTTTCTTTAAAGAAGAGGTCACTTGAACCTAATATTATTTTTAGATTAGGGAATAAAAAATATTTCGGTCTCTACATTCATGCATGAACGAGTACAGCCTTCTATTACAACTCTATGGGATTTAGACCCAACTCCATTAAACGGAACTCAAACAACACAATCAGCGGAAGGAGACTGAACAACCTAGACTCAACAAAAACAAAGGAAGCTTTAGCTCGCTATCCTTTTTTGATGTCTCCACGCCATCTGCCCAAACACTTCGATCACCATAATTTCCAACCATCCTTTAAAGCCCTCTTGTCTCTTCTTCCTTAGAAAATTGAGACCACTGCTTAATCTAGTATGTCCCTCTGGAAAAATACCTGCAGGAAAGAATTAGTATTTATTGATAAGTATATTGTTTTTATGAGCTATCCTGATCTATGTTATATACCCACATACTTTAATCTCTACTTGTGTAATCATTTTGTAACTACAAAGACGTTGATAAAGCAAAACGACTACTTGTTGGCTACCATTCTTATTTCAATTTTTACTTGACCTACCATTTTATTGAATATGATCCATTAATTTAGTTCACTTCGCTATTTACATATTGTTTGAAGTGTATTTTGACTTTTTTCCCACTCTAGGATCAATGAACTTATTAGTAAATTTCTATTCATATATGTTGACTTTAACAATATGCACTCTGAATTAAATTGAGTAAATATCCAAATAGAAATCCGAATTTGAGGCATTCATTTTGCATTTATATTCAAAAATATTTGTATCTATATTCAGATTCAAATTGAAATATAGTAAAAGGTGATATCCGAATCCGATTCACACGAACCCGGTCTGGTTCAGCTGCGTCCCTGGCTCCCTGCCTAAGGAGACGTGTGTTTGCGAGTAGAGTCCTGGCCAATCAAATCAAATGAAGTGAATCATTTCAGAAAAAAAAAAAATCAAATGACCCAGTCCGGACCGGGCCTGGCAGCCCAGCCTGGCCCAACTAGCCACGATGGCTAGCAGTGGCAGCCCGCAGCCGTTCAGTGTGGAATTGCTCCTGCTTACAGCGTGGGCCGTGTGGATGACTGTGCACAACATCGGCCCGCCCGGATTGATACTGCTTCCACGTCAGTACACCTTTTTTTTTAGGTCGATTTTGTGTTGTTGCTGTAACATGTGCATACCACTCACGGATAAACCACAGCAATACACCTGCAACGCTGCAATTACGCATTCAATTCCGCATCGTCGTTACAGTATCACCAACCAACCATGTCAATTCAAGCCCTGCGGCTGCCATGGCCGCAGCAGCAGGAACAGATGCAGGATTGCCCTTAAAACCACTTGGACAAGCCAACTTATGGCTCCGCCGACCGCCGGCGTCCGCCGCGGCCGTCAGAACTCACCAAGGCCCATGCCACTACTCGTACTGACGCCAGAAGCCGCCCAGAATTGCCAGTGCCCACTGCCCAGAGCAGTGCCTGCCGCTGCCGCTGAGGTTGAGATGAATGAAGGTGTCCTCACCACCCGATGCCCTGCAGCTTGAATGAGCCTCGCCTTCATTAGGGCGTGCTGTGCGCAGTGTCATTCCCTGGTTTCCTTGCAGCTGCTCTGCTTTCCCTTCCCCAACCACAATCCCAGGTGACAACACACACCAGTACACCACCTCTGCTCATCTGCTGCTCTGCAGGGTCCATAAGTGAAGAGTGTACACCTATAGAATTATTATTAAACGAATGGACCATCACAAATCCCATCTCTCCTCGCTACAACCACTACACATTACTGAGAAATGTAAAAGAGGGGGTGATTAGTTCTTTAGTCGCTCCTAAGATTCATGTCACATCGAATATTTTGATGCTAATTAGGAGAACTAAACATAAGTAAATTATAAAACTAACTACACAGATGGAGGCTAATTCACGAGACGAATCTATTAAGTCTAATTAATCCATCATTAGCATATGTTTACTGTAGCACCACATTGTCAAATTGTTGTAACATGGCCACCGCGAGCGGCGAAGACTTGCGCAGTCAGCAGGTTGCGGGCGACGGCCCTGACGTGGTCTCCGCCCGGCCGGCTCGCAGGCGTCTCCGGCCGATGCGGCGGAGGCCGCTCTGCCAGGAGACTAATTAAATGCCAACATTGTTTGGGTATGTGCAGGTAACCAGACGAGGGCGCTCGTAGACTGCGCGGTCCGCCCGTCGGGGCGAAGACCCAAGCAGGAGATCGGCGATCCTGGGATGCCGAAGGCCTACGGCTTTGGCACTCCCAGAGGCGAAGGCCCGAAGGCTCATCGTCGGATCCTGAGGCCGGACAGAGCGGAAACCCACGGTGGAGGCCCTAAAGCCCATCGCCAAGTCTTGAGGCCCGATGGGCCGGTTGATCATGCAGGCCCAGTACCAGATGACGGCATGGCAAGATTACCTCCGAGACGGAAGGCGAGTAGAGGAATATCCCAAGAATGTACTGTAGCAGTTGGGGAACACTACTGTAAGCTCTGTGAATGTGGTAGTTGATCCCTATAAATAGGGAACACTTGTAACAGTAAAGTTTTGATTGGTGGATGAATTAATGAAACCATAGCTTTCCATGCCATTCCCTTACTCGTCACTCTCCCCCCTGTCGTTCCTGTCCCGAGCCTCCGCCCAAGGGCGACGTCCGACGGGCGGAGGCCTCGGTCTCCCCCACGTTGTTTGAAACCGCAAGTTTCAATATTGGCGCCCACCGTGGTTTGGCCAAGGCAAACCAACGATGGCAGGGAAAAGAAAGACCACCACCAGAGCAGCAGTGACCACGAGTCAGCGAGGAAGGCCTAGGCGCAACATTCGTAGCACCTACGCAACCTCGCCAGTGGAGGATGACACCAGAGCAGATACCCAGGGTCAACCACCGGAACCCCAAGATCCAAAGATTCAAGATCTGGAGGCCCAACCAAACTCAGCCACAACACCCGAGCAAAAACTGCAACAGCTGCAAGCATAGTTGCAAAGAGCGCAACAAGAGAGGGATAGAATAGCAACAGCATTCGTAGCTAATCAGCAAGCTATTCAAGCATCAGCACAAGCAGCAGAAATAAGGCATCAGTTGGCAGTCCTACATGCTGAGATGCTAAGTATGCAGCATGCAGTACCAGCATCAACCTCGGCAATCCCAGCCTCCGCAGCAACACCAACTACAACCATGCTTCAAGGTCCTACGCCAGTGATCAGCCAGCCGACGATGCCATCTCAGGTGATGCGGAGGCCTATCGATCCCAAGTCCCCACTATCTGAAGGCATACAACAGTCGCCATGGCCAACAGCGTACAAGCCAATCACACTACCAAAGTTCAACGGAAAGACTGGCCCCCATCAGTTTATTATGAGTTACGAGGCAGTAGTAGCCTCCGTCGGCGAAGACGATGCCATCTTGGCAAAGTCATTTGTCATTGCAGCCGAAGGCGACGCGCTGGCTTGGTATTCTATGCTCAAACCAAGTACAGTCTATTCTTGGGAGAACCTCTGGGACAAAATATTGGCAAACTTCAAGGGGCTAACAGCACAGTCGCTAACTTCCACATATATGTTCCAGTGCAAGCAAATGCAGGGAGAGACACTACACGACTACTTTCGGAAATTCGTGCAACTAAAGGCGAAGGCACCAGATGTCCCAGACAAGATCGCCATCAAAGCAGCGATCAAAGGCCTCCGAATCAGGCCGTTCGTAGCACACCTAGCAAGAAAGAAACCAACTTCCATACAGCAGTTGTATGACAAGTTCGAGAAGTACTGCAGATCAGACAATAAACTCCGCAAAAGGCTGGAGGAGCAAGGTCAAAACAGACAACAAAACAGCAGCAAAAATTCCCAAAAAATATATACCAACCAGAATGTATCAAATCAGAAGCCAGGCCAGGGGCAAGTGCTCAGCATCGAGGGTAAACCTCACCCTGAGCAAGGGCAACAGGCAGCGCCAACACGACCGGAGACCCAGACAAGGAACCAAGGTCGGCAAGGTTACCAAGGCAAAAACTGGAATAGAAACCAAAGCCAGAAACAACGCAGGCCATATTGCGTTTTTTACGGCGAAAATGCAGGGCACAGCACCAAAGATTGTCCGGAGACAAAAGAAACACAGGAAAGGATGAAGAACAAGCAGACTGCCCAACCTCCGACACAGCAGAGCGCAAGAGAGGTCAACACCACCTACACAACTGGCCACCAGCAGTACTGCCCAATGTACCCAGCACTAAACGCAACCCAAATACATCCCTCCACACTGGCCTCTGCCTATTACCCAAACTTACTACCAGCATGGCGGTCATCACCTTCGCAGCAACCTCCGGTGGGAAACTATAGGTCGGAGGCAAGCCTAACCTACATAAACCCAAAATCTCCCCATATAACCTACCTCGAAACAAACCCACCGGAACAAAACCGAATAAGGTTCGAGCCTCCGTCGCCACAGCACCACATGCAGCAACTACCTCCACCACCACCTCACAACCCACCCCCAACACCAAAAAATGAGCCAAACCCAGAAAACCAAGTCAACCCTCATGGAGCACTGCCAACAATAGGCATGATATTGCCAATCGCCGGAGGATCATCAATGGAGTTTCAAACTAAAAAGCAGAAAAAGGATCACCTCTGCCTGGTAAACAATGTAGCAGTCCAAGGCCTAGCGAAACACACAGATTGGTCCAGAGTCCCAATCACCTTCACAGAAGAAGATCTCCAGCTAGAGAGCTACCCTCACGCAGACGCAATGGTGATCAAGACCAACATAGCAGCATGGGAGATAAGCAGAATACTGATCGACACTGGCAGTTCAGCAGATATCATCTTCGCAAATACCTTCGACCAAATGAAGCTCAGTAGAAATCAACTTTAGCCCTCCGAATCCCCTTTAATAGGATTTAGAGGCAAGCAGATACAAGCATTAGGAAAAATCTCACTCCCAGTGTCGTTGGGAACCCAAGCGAATGCCAGAACTGAGTACATAACCTTCGACGTCATCGATCTATATTACCCATACAATGCCATCTTGGGCAGAGGATTCACAACCAAATTCAACGCAGCCCTGCATATGGCCTACCTATGCATGAAAATAGCAGCACTCCATGGTATTATCACAGTCTAAGGCAGCTAGAAAGAAGCAAGAAACATGGAGAAAGCTATCTATAGAGCCCAAAGAAACATCAATGCAGTCGAGTCGGCGAACAAAGAACTAGAGCCTCCGGATATGCCCAGAGGAGAAACAGATATGGCAGGTCAAGAAGAGACAAAGCTGATCCCTCTAGAAAAGGAGTTACCAGACAGAAAAGTAACAATCAGCTCAAAATTAAGCAAGGCAGAAGAGGAAGAGCTCATGGAAACCCTAGTAAAAAATAAGGACATCTTCGCCTGGTCAGCCTCTGACCTCCAGGGAGTCAGCAGGGACATCATACAGCATGAACTAGAGATCAATGAAAATATGAGACCAAGAAAGCAGAAACAGAGAAAAATGTCGGAGGACAGAATCCTGGCAGCAAAGGCAGAGGTGCAAAGATTGCTAGGTACAAAAGTGATCAGGGAAGTCAAGTATTCAGAATGGCTTGCAAACGTAGTACTGGTACCAAAGAAAAATGGCAAAATGAGAATGTGCATAGATTTCACAGATCTGAATAAAGCTTGCAAAAAAGACCATTTCCCATTGCCAAGAATAGATGCCTCCGTCAACAAGGCAGCCAGATGCCAGAGGTTCTCTCTCCTCGACTGTTTCTCTGGGTATCACCAAATTTGGATGAAAAAAGAAGACAAAGACAAGACAAGTTTCACCACTCCATTCGGGACATACTGCTACACCAGAATGCCGGAGGGACTCAAGAATGCTGGAGCAACCTTTGCCAGAATGATAAAGGAGGTTTTGGGATCACAGCTAGATAGAAACATCATAGCCTATGTCGATGACATAGTGGTCATGAGCAAGAACAAGGATGATCATGTCTCCGATTTACAGGAGACCTTCGCCAACCTTAGGATAGCTGGCCTCCGCCTCAACCTAGAGAAATGTATATTCGGAGTCACAAAAGGGAAGATGCTCGGTTATATCATAAGCAGCGAAGGCATCAAAGCGAACCCAGACAAAACCAGAGCAATAATGGCAATGGTAGAGCTCAAAAACAAGAAAGAAGTACAAAAGCTGATGGGAAGAATAGCAGTGCTCAACAGATTCATCTCAAAATCAGCAGAACACAGCCTACCCTTCTTCCAAGCCCTGAGGGGCGGAGACAACTTCGAATGGGGGTCCAAGCAATCGAAGGCATTTCATAACTTGAAAGAGTATCTGGCAAACTCACTGATGGTCTCCGTCCCAGAATCGGACAGCCACCTATTGCTGTATGTGGCGGCCTCTGACCATGCAGTCAGCACAGTCTTAGTCCACGAGCTAGAAAAAGAATCAGGCAAAACTCAAAAACTAGTTTATTTCATCTTAGAAGCACTGTCCGGAGCCAAGCTAAACTATACAGAGGTAGAGAAAGTTGCCTACGCAGTGCTCATGGCATCAAAAAAACTAAAGCATTACTTCCAAGCCCATGAAATCTCAGTTCCAACATCGCTACTACTACAAGACTTGCTCAGAAACAAAGAAACCTTCGGTAGAATAGGCAAATGGGCTACAGAGCTATCACAGTTTGGTATCTCATATGTCCTCAGAACAACAATCAAATCACAAGCATTAGCTAATTTTGTAGCAGATTGGACACCTCCGACAGAGCCCAAGGTACAACCAACAACTCAAGGTTGGATAGCATTCACGGATGGAGCTTGGGGCCAAGCCAGAGCAGGAGCCTCCGCCATCCTAATGGCACCCTCCGGCGTTAGACTGAAATACGCAGCAAGGCTAGAGTTCAAATCAACAAACAATATAGCAGAATATGAAGGCCTGATCTTAGTGCTGAGCAAAGCAAAGGCCCTAGGGGCAAAAACATTGACAGTCAAAACAGATTCTCAAGTGGTCACTGGCCAAGTAGAGAAAGAATACACAGCAAGAGAGCCAGAACTTAGCAAATACCTATCCGTTGTTAGAAATTTGGAGCGGAGATTCGAGGGTTTCACCCTGAAGCACATCCCAAGATCAGAAAATGCAGAGACAGATGAATTGGCAAAGGCTACGGCAAATAACCTGCCACTACCACCAAACACTTTTTACCAGATCTTGAAGTCTCCGACAATTGCGGAGACATCTAAGGCACTAAAACTCATACTACACCTGCAAAATGAAGATTGGAGGAAGGTGATAACAAAATTCCTAGAAGGCAAAATCACCGAAGAAGATGAAGCAAAAGCAGCAAGAATATAGGCCAGGGTAAGAAATTACACAATCATAAATGGCATACTGTACAAGAAAGGAGTAGTTCAGCCTCTCCTCAAATGCATATCGTAGAGCGAAGGCATAGAGTTGATTCAAGAAATACACTCAGGAATTTGCAGATCGCACATTAGCTCAAGAGCTTTATCAGCAAAGGCAATAAGTCAAGGCTTTTATTGGCCAACACACATACAAGACGCAGAGCAGACAGTTAGAACATGCAAAGCATGCCAAACATTCTCTCCAGGACAGTCAAAACCATCGTCGGAGACCCAGCTTATACCTCCGACATGGCCGTTGCAAAGATGGGGGATGGACCTAGTCGGCCTATTACCGCCATCCCAAGGAGGAAACAGATTCATAGTAGTAGCAGTGGAATATTTCACAAGATGGATAGAGGCAAAGCCGCTGGCGAAGATAACCTCACAAACTATCAAAAAATTCTTCTGGCAGAACATCATTTGCAGATTTGGTGTACCGAGGATCCTAACAGTAGACAACGGAAAACAATTCGATTCTGAGAACTTCAAACAATTCTGCAAAAGCATAGGGACAAAACTAGCCTTCGCCTCGGTATACCACCCAGAGTCCAATGGCGCTGTGGAAAGAGCAAATAGAATAGTGTTTTCAGCAATATCAAAAACATTGCTGGGCCTTCGCAAAGAAAAATGGATAGATGAATTACCTAGAGTTATCTGGTCACACAATACATCCGTCTCAAGAACAACAGGATTCACACCATTCAAACTGCTTTATGGGGAAGAGGCCATGATGCCAGAAGAAATAAAGCATGAAAGCCTCCGCACAACGAGTCAGCTGATGTTGCAAGATGAAGAATATGCAAAAGAAACAATAGAAGCAATAAGACTGGAAGCAGTCAAAAACATTGCAAAATATCAGTCCCAAACCAAAAACTAGAGAGACTCCCAGGTAGTAAGGAAAGACATAAAACACGGAGACCTTGTGCTCAGAAGAAAACCCAACGCACAACTTGTCGGCAAGTTGCAATCGAAATGGGAAGGCCCATACACAGCAACGGCGGCAGGCCGACCTAGTTCTTTCCACTTGACCGACAGTGAAGGTGTCACGACAACCCACACATGGAATATTGACAGCCTTCGCAGATACTACATCTAGGCAATGTACCAAAGGGCAACCTCCGCAAAATATAAGCGGAGGCCCCTCCATGTATTTACCTTAGGTTTTTTCACTTCAATCAAAACAAAATATAAAAGAGCCTGCACTCTTTTCCTCATAGGGGAACTCCAAGCGGAGGTGAGGTTTTTAACGAGGCAGGCTCAATGTAAAAATCCTCTACAAGTATAAAGAGGTAATTCCCCAAAAGAATGCCCCAAAAACCCAAAACCAAAAGCAGCCAGCTCTGGCGCCGCAATATTCGGTAAACAAAAACTAAAGGTCCTTTCAAAGCGCTAGCCATAGGCAAGGGCAATTTGAAATGACCTCTATGGCCAAACAGGCCTCTGACCCTTGACAAAGACCTGACCAAAGTCAGGCATCAAGGCAAAATTTTCTTTTGGCCAAAGAGGCCTCCGACCCTTGACAAAGACCTGACCAAAGTCAGGCATCAAGGCAAAATTTTCTGTTGGCCAAAGAGGCCTCCAACCCTTGACAAAGACCTAACCAAAGCCAGGCATCAAGGCAGAAACTTTTGGCCAAACAGGACTACGACCCTCGAAGAAGACCTGAACAAGTTCAGGCGCCAAGGAAAAAACAACCTCGGCTAAACAGGCCTCCGACCTTAACAAAAAAAATAAAAAAAACCCTAGCATGAGGGGCAACAAATTTGTGGTGCCAGAACCAGGAAAAAGGTCTCCGCCATCCAAAACAGGAAAAACAGTAAGTGCTTGACAAAACACTACCACCACTATGGCGCCAGGCCTCTTTACTTCAAAAAGATCTCAAGGGGAACGAATAATTCAGACAAGATACAGGCCATTAAAGCCGAGATATGTTCCAACTAACAACATACAAAAATGTTAACACTCGAAAGCCACCACCCCACTATAAAAACGGATTCCCCCCATGCCCTTAAGAAACTCAGTCAGCATAAGGCGCAGGGGCGCAAGGGGGGAGCAAGGCATAGCACAGGCAAAATCCATAGCGATAGCCATGGAGGTAGGGGTCTCCTTAGATATCAAAGTCGGCCGTAGATATTGTACGAAAACTCATAAAATCGGAGGCAACAGTAGACAGTCGGAGGCAGTGGGAAAAGAGATAGGACCTACGGCACGGTGATGAACAGCAGAGGCCTACGAAAGCAGGGGGATATTGCACGAAATCTCGTAACATCCCCCTAGTGCCAGAGACCTAACCTGCCATCTCCAAAGATCAACCATGTCCCACGGGTGTGCAGCGTCGGAGACCCATACCTCCAGACAGCTAAAACACCCAGCTAAAGAAATATCTAGAGTCTTTGCCGTCTGGACAAGCTGCGCCAAACCTCCAGCCAGATCAAACAACGATTCGGCAAGCCTCGCCAGGCGGACTTCAAGTACACCTCCGCCGGTCGAAAAACGGCGGAGACTTCTGCCTCGGCCATCAAGTAAGCACAGAGAATGAGAAAAAATGGGGCGAAGGTCCTGGCCACCACCTCTGTATCGCGCTCGCTCGCCCAAGCAAAGGACAACAGTGTGCGAGCTCGGGACTAGACGAGATATGTAAACTATCACGACGGGCTCAAGCCACCACACAAACAATCAAGAAAGTGAACCTGTCTTGTATTCCATAAAGCGTCGAGAAACATTCTTACAGGACACCAACTTGAAATAAAATCCTAACTATTGTGGCGGAGGTCCGCGCCAAGCGAGCGAGCGAGTAAACCTAGCACGCTCGTCGTCTATGTCAAACCTAACTGACTCAAACATGTCGCGCGCAACGCTGCGGGGAAAGGCCGAATGCCAATACTCCCAAAGCTCTCCGCTCACGTAAATACCGTCGTTGTAGAGAGTCAAAGGCGCAACATCTTGCGCAGGCTCCCGATTCGGAACCTGTGCAAGGTTAAAATTTTCCACAAAACCATTCAGAACAAAATAAACTTTATTCACAAAAGTCCAGCTGGACTACAAAATACACGCTAGAACAACTCAGTGCTACAAAGAGCCTAGACCTCCGGCGCATCAGCCGCAGCGGAAGTCTCTGGAGTGGAGCTCGCATCAGCTGTAGGCGGGCACGGCACCTACGGCCTCTGACCACCGCCACCACCGCCGATCGTAGATCCTCCCAGAGCGCCACCAGTGGCGGAGGCACCGACCGCAGTCGCCGAGCGCGGAACCGACGGAGGCCTGCCCACAAGACCCTTCTGCGCATCCTACAGCATAGGCTAGAGTGTCAGGGGCAAAAGCAACGAAAGCCTTTGTAGCATCGCCAAAAACAAAAAAAAAACGGCTACAAAGACTACAAATACCTTCGCTCTCTTGTCCTCCGCCAGTTTCCGGGTAGCAGATCTCCCAAATGGAGCCCAAAAGTGCCCAATGAAATTTCTCAAGGTTTTCCGCAAACCAAGAGAGGTCTCACCGAGCTCCTCCGGGCCAGGCAGCGCCCCCTCCGGAATACTTTCGGTATGCATACACCCGCCGCATGCCAAAAGTTTGGCATAATTCGCCACTCCCGCGAGCACCCCGTAGTCCGTGCAGCCGTTGATCAGACCGGGGAGCTTCGCAAGGTGACGCTTTAGCCAGGAGGCGAGGGCGTACACGCTGTCTTCCTCCGGAGGAGTGGAGGTTTTGCCTTCGAGTTCAGCGATGGTGGCCCGGTAGTGGCCAACGGTTGCATCAAGAACTCCTTTGACTGAGTCCAAACGCCTCATCGTCAGAGATAGCTGCTCCCTCACCGCTGCTGCGGATTCCTTCTCGGAGGCAAGCTCTCATCGGAGACCCTCGGTCAGCTCATTCACCCTACGGGCCTACTCGACGGACAAAACCTCCGCTTCCCGGGCCTTAGCGAGATCGGCCCTCAAGCCATCCTTTTCTCGCTCCTTCTTCGTCAGAGACAGGCGGAGAGCTATAAGAGAGTCCGATAGACCCCCTTTTTCACCTTCTAGGTGCTTGATTTCCGCCTTGAGCGCTTCGATCGCGACGTCCTGGTCGGAGACCTCGCGAGTACAGCGCTCTTCCATAACAACACCCGTGTGATACCCCTGCGACCAGAGGGAAAAAAACCAAAGCGATCAGCAATGGAATCAAGAATAAGTCTAGAAGCGAGCATACACAAAAAATAATAAAAGAAGGAAAGGGGCAAAACCGCCGGAGATGCACCAGGCACTGGTGTTCCAGGTGAACGTGGAGAAGCTAGAAGAAATCCATATCCCTCAGATGCTGTTTGAAGCGATCTGTTCAAAAAAGAACGAACAAATACAAAACGATAAGGTGAGAAAAGCAAATCTCACGTTAAACGCACCAATAGCCGAAGACCACCTCTGACGTCTCCAAGAATGGCAAGATAACACTCCTCCCAACCTGAGATAGAAGTGTCGGAGGAGCCTACACAAAAAACAACAACAACAACAATAGCTCAAGTCAGAGGGCAGATCAGAAACAGGTCAGATGATGATCAAAATGAAAACATTTTATACTTACTCGGACGCGGCGCCGTCAGTCCCGGCTGGCCCAAACCAAACCTAGCACCCACAGCAGCTGCTCGCTCCTTCAGGATGAGAAGTCCAGCCATGACATCACCTGCGAAGCAACAGATACACAGTATTAGCACTTAGCTCAATACGCAAAGGAATGAACTGGACGAAGACAATAAACACAAAGATGTGCACCAAACAGACTTACTCATAAAAAGCCCAGGCTGGGCAGCCTGCCGCGCCCTCCGAGAAGAAGTCTCCGCCGTATCGTGTGGCGAAGGCCCAAAGGGCCGGACTTCCTCAGCCAGCGGCCCGGCGGACGGAGGACACGAAGAAGGCCGAGCGGCCGGGGCCTCCTCAGCAAGCGCGGCCTCCAGCTACCTAACGTCAGCCACAGGCATGGGTGAAGGCGTGACAATGGCAGGGGATGAAGGAACATGCCACGGGATGGCCTCCATGTCCTCTTCAGAGCTTGAGCACAGCCTGCCAAGAACGTCGGGCATAGGATCGACGGCACTATCTTCCGGTTGTTCGCCGACACTCATAGCACCATGTGAGGAGCGCGCTGGGGCAACGCCGGTCTCTGGACGCCCGACACCGCTCACAGCTCCGCTCGTTGGGCACATCAGAGCTACAGGAGAGCCGCGATCCCCTCCGCTCACAACTCGCGCGTCCGCTGACGGGACGGAGGAGCTCTCAACGTCTTCGCTGCCGGCGGAGGCAACACCCGCACTGCCAGTAGAAGACAAGGCCAGCGCGATCAACAGAGCTCCGCTCTTCTTCTTCTTTTTCGTAGGTGCTCGAGAGCCGACGGCGCCCTTCCTCTTCTTAGACTCGGCCTCCGCCGTAACATTCTTTGCGAAGGCCTTCTTCTTCTTCTTCTCAATCGAAGCCAGGACCTCAGCAGGAACCTCACACTCTCGGTAGACGATCCTGACCTCCTCAAAAACTCGATTGAGCCACGGCATGGTGCCTGCCATGGCCATCCGAGACATGTACTCATGCTCGGAAATCTTGCCAACCAACCCTATGGCAGCTTCCTCAACTTTGGAGACGAAACCGTCCTCCGTCACCCCCTTCCCCAAGGACCGACCAAAGCGGGGGAACGAAATCCCGGCCTCCGGCCCAAAAACAGGAACCTTGACCTGTTCCAGCCAAAAGGCTAGGTTGTTTTTGCCCAAGGGCCAGTAGCTGGAGGCCATGATCTCCTCCACCAGATCGTGGCCACCAGAGTAGCGGCATGCTACCGCAAAAGCCTGATCACAAGCCTCCCTCATCGGAGACACCTCCTCCGGCGGATCCACGCGCGTGTGTGGCGCCATCTCCTCCATCCGAGAAGTCAATGGATACTCTGAGAGCTCCTCGCCATCCTCGGTTGTGCTGCGGACCTCGTAGGTCTTCACGTAGAACCATTGCTCGAGCCAGCCATGGTCCCACTTGCCCTTCTGGCAAAAAGAGATCTCCAGGCGGTCCACGCCTTGGTTCTTCTTAGACATAAAAGTGCAACTACCGTACCGGTAGGTCACCTCCAACTCCTTGCCATCTCGCACCTCCTACTTCTTCTTCGGCTGCTTTTGCAGTTCATAGTACGTGCAAAAGGTGTCCACATCCAGCTCGGCACCGTAAGAGACGCACGCCCAGCAGAATTTGCTAAGCGTCAGGAAAGCGGTGGGAGTCAGATGATGGAGCTGGACATTGAAGGTCTCCAACACCTGGCGAAGGAAGGGAATGTAAGGAAGGCGGAGGCCGTAGGTGAAGAAGTCCCGAAAGACCACTGCATATCCTTCCTCCGGTTCTGGAACAGTCTGACCCGGCGGAGGGATTTTTACCCTGGAAGAAGGAAAACATGACTCCTTCAACATCTCCGCGATTGCCTCCTCAGTAATAGAGGAGGGGCCGAAGTCCCAAGACTTTATCGCCATGTCTCCGGAGTCCACAGCGATCAGGTCTCCGATAGACGCAAAGACACTCCCCAAATCCTCCTCCACTAGTTCTTCAAACTCCAACGCGGAGGCAGAGTCAAGCATGCACTCCTCAAAGCGCGCACCCCAGCCGATGGCCCTAACGCCGAGAAGGTGGCGGTAAGGTCTAGAGAAGGCGGGCCAGCGAGTTTGGGCAGAGGTGGAAAGGAAAGCCACCGCGACAGCAACCTAAGCGCGAGACGCAAGCAGAGAGACGGAACGCACGAGGCAGCGAAAGGCGAAAGAGAAGAGAATAGAGAGCGATTTCTCGAGTGCAATGAAAGCGAATGAGCGATGCGGGGGGGACCCCGCCACCAACAGCACCCTTATATAGGCAGCGGGCAGGTGGTCTGACTCACGCCACACAACGGTCACCTCCGAAAAAGTCGCAAGATGCACAACGGCTATATTTGCAGCCAAACGGCTACTTTGACAAGACCAATGGCCGCGCCAACAGCTGCGCCAGAGCGGGCCAGGGGGGAACCGGCGGAGATCGGTCGAAGACGTGACCAACGGCCACGCCAGAGCGGGCTAGGGGGGAACTGGCGGAGATCGGTCGGAGACGTGAGTATGCGCAGTCTCTGCCCCCGCGGACCTTCTTGCTTAGGGCGTTTTGAGCTCACGGCGTGCTCAGGCGGACCGCGGTCTCAAAAGGGGGGGGGACTGTTGTAATATGGCCACCGCGAGCGGCGGAGACCTGCGCAGTCAGCAGGTTGCGGGCGATGGCCCTGACGCGGTCTCCGCCCGGCCGGCTCGCAGGCGTCTCCGGCCGATGGGGCGGAGGCCGCTCCGCCAGGAGACTAATTAAATGCCAACATTGTTTGGGTATGTGTAGGTAACCAGACGAGGGCGCTCGTGGACTGCGCGAGTGCTCCAGCATGGTCTCCGCCCGCCGGGGCAAAGACCCAAGCAGGAGATCGGCGATCCTGGGTTGCCGGAGGCCTACGGCTTTGGCACTCCCAGAGGCGGAGGCCCGAAGGCTCATCGTCGGATCCTGAGGCCGGACAGAGCGAAAACCCACGGCGGAGGCCCTAAAGCCCATCGCCGAGTCTTGAGGCCCGATGGGCCGGTTGATCATGCAAGCCCACTACCAGATGGCGGCATGGCAAGATTACCCCTGAGACAGAAGACGAGTAGAGGAATATCCAAATAATGTATTGTAACAGTTGGGGGACACTACTGTAAACTCTGTGAATGTGGTAGTTGAGCCCTATAAATAGGAAACACTTATAACAGTAAAGTTTTGGTTGATGGATGAATTAATAAAACCATAGCTTTCTGTGCCATTCCCTTACTCATCACTCTCCCCCCTGTCGTTCCTGTCCCGAGCCTCCGCCCAAGGGCGACGTCCGACGGGCGGAGGCCTCGGTCTCCCCCACGTTGTTTGAAACCGCAAGTTTCAACACAAATCATGAACTAATTAGGCTTAAAAGATTCGTCTTGCAAATTAGTCAGAAACTATGCAATTAGTTTTATAATTAGTCTATATTTACTACTCTATGCATATGTCCAAACATTCAATGGAACATAAATTTTAAGAACTCCTGATGAACCAAACAAGACCTAAAATACACGGTGGGTCCTCGAACTTTCGAGACATTCCAGTCTTGGTCTTCAAACTAAAAAAAAACTATCATCTAGGTCCCTAATCAAACGCCGTCGCACTCCAACGGTCCAAAACCCACCACGCCTGCGCAGCATCTGACGTGGCCTTGCCACAGTGGCAGATAGACACCGCGGCCGTGCCAACTTTTCTGAAAACCCCCTGTCCTATTACTCTTTCCAACTCCTGGCTCCTTCCTCTCCTTGAACGAGCAAAGCAGGGGGCCGTCGGTGTTCTCCGCGCCGTTGCCGTCGTTCTCACCGCCCTCCAAGCGGCGTTCCGTCTCACGGTGGGACTAGTCAGCTGCGTCACTCACGCCTCCATGCGGTATTCGGTGGTGAGCGAGTCCTCAACCTCGACGCTGCGGCCATCGTCCTGACTGGCATTTCCATCCACGCCCACCGCGTGCTCCGACTCACACGGCCGGCTTGTCACCATCGCTGCCGTCGGCCTTTCCGCTGGACCCTGATACCGACGACGAGCGCTTCTCCTTGGCTCCTCCTCGCCCTCCGGCTTCTCCCTGCCGCATTGTTCCTCCTCCGTCCCTTCGTCGCCGCCGTTGGCCTGCGGGTCCTCCTGCTCTTCTCGGCGCAGCTGGTTCCCGGCAGCAGCGGACTGCTGCTCCGCGAGCGCGTTCTGCTCCTCCTCTCGCTGCCTCTATCCCGTGTTGCTCTCCTCCTCGATGCCGCTGTCCAGGTTCTTCTCCTCGACGGCAACGACGGCGGCACGAGCCCGCTCGTGCGGCATCTCTAGCTGCGGTTCCGGCTCCTGCTCTCGCTGCTCGCGGCATCTCCTCCATGCCTGAGTTCCTGCATCCAACGACGAGGACGCGCTTGTCGCGGTACGCCTCGCCGTTGTACTCGGAGGACAGGAGAGACAGGGCCAGCGAAGTCCTGCGCGCCCTCAAACTCCGGAACGATGCGCTTGGCGTTCTCGCCCGTGGCGACGATGAGCCAGCGGTTGATGTACTCGGTGGTAGCGGCGGCAGCGGCGTCCTTGGCGGCGAGAATGTCCTCGGCGCGCACCCTCCAGAGCCCCGCGTCCTGGTCGTAGCGCGCCGACGTGACGGCCTGGTTGAAGCGCGGCTCGACGCCCGAGCGGTCGGCGTAGGCCTGGAGGTAGTCGACGAACTGGCGCTTGGTAGGGTACTCCGAGCAGTGGTCCGAGAAGGGCATCCTGAGGAGCTCGCAGAACTGGCGCGGCAGGTGTAGCCGGAGTCGGTCGTAGGTGCGGCGCTGCCACAGGGAGGCGATGCAGTTGGCGCGGTCCAGCACGACGCACGGCACCCTGCGCGCCCGCAGGCACGCCGCCACCGACAGGCCCGCCGGCCCTGCGCCCACCACAATGGGCCCATTCACCCACCCACCCGGCTCACTGGTGTCGCTGCTGCTAATGCGGCTGCCGGCATCGATCGATCAGTCTGGCTAGCTAGCGACTTGTAGACGAGTAGTATGCGCACCCTGCTGGCCGGCCGGTCGCCGCCGCCGAGTCCTCTGCGGCTGGAATCGGGCACCGACCGATGCTCCCCCTGCTCTGTTCGTTCAAGGAGAGGAAGGAGGAGCCAGGAGTGAGAAAGAGAGATAGGATAGGGTTTTTTTTTTAGAAAAATTGGCACAGCCACGGTGTCCAGCTGCCACTGTGGCAAGGCATCATGCTGGCGTGGCGGGTTTCTGACCGTTGGTGTGCAATGGCAATAGATTAGGAACCCAGATGATAGCTTTTATAGTTTGAAGACCCAGATAAAAATATCCCAAAACTTTAAGAACCTACTGTGTATTTTACTTTAAAACAAAATTGAAGCAAACGATAAGAGCTCTAAGGGCATGCTACCTTCTTAAGTCTCCGTGAGGCAAGATTTGCAGAAAGCACCGCAATAGACAGGCCGAGGCCGTCGTCTCACGAGACGACGGGGTGGGCTCGTGCTCCAAGGCGAACGCGATGACGGGGAGCTGCATTGTACGGGCGTCGTCTCCAGGCTACGCGCGCACGGGATCTAGCTGCAGCCCATGCGGATGGCTGTTCTATGGCGCCAAAATCCATCTCCGTCTGCATCTCTTCTCCCTGCCAAGTCGAGTGCGGTGGCGATGGCTAGGAAGAGCAAGGGTGCAGCGGCGACGGCGAGGGTAAATCTGCAGCGGTGGTAGCAGCTTCCTCCATGGGTGCCCGAGAACCCGCGGGATCGGATCTTGTCCAGCGGAAACCGCAAAGAGCAACGATTCTGGGTCTGGCGTCAACGCCGGCATGGGCGTGGAGTTTCTCGCCGCCGGACCTGCTGCTACCCATACCCATCCACCAGGTGTGGTCAGCGTAAGTGGTGCCGTGAGATCTCCGACACAGGGCAGCAAGAAGAACGAGGATTTCTACTGGCAGGAGGATTTCGTGCTTGGGGACGTTGTGTGGGTGAGGTCCGGGAAACGCTAGTGATTATTATATTGATCTGCTGCTGCACTGTATTTAGAGAGTAACATTCAGAGGTTTTAAAATAAATATTGTATTCATGTTTATCTAATTTATTTTTGACCCGTTTCTATCAAATAGCAACACAATGGTATACAAAATAGTGTTCACGGTTGATCTAGCTATATGCAAAGCATTAAACAGCTTGCAGACAATGCAACAGACTCTCCATTGTACTACCTGTCTTTTTAGCTGTCTGTTTGTTAGATTTGAAGGTGTTGCAGATGACCCCCGTCTATGGGTTGTACATGCCCTAACTATCAATTAAGGGGGAAAGAGTTTTACATTCCGTGATGGGCAAAGCCCGAACACAACAGCAAATGCGCAAAGAACAGAAGCTACTAAAATCCGGATAAAAAACAATCTCTTATGATTTTATGCCTCTGTATTAAAATCCTCTATAATCCTAATATATTTGGATATGATTCTAGAATTTTGATATTTTGTTTTATCCCCGTTCTTAAAATCTCCGAGGATCCAAACGGGACTTAAGAAGGTAGTTGGCGGTGTGCCCTTCTATATAAAATTGGGCTGCTCTGTTAAATGTCACCATTTGTTCCTCAAACTAGACTAATGGGGTGTTTTGATCCGAGGACTAAAGTTTAGTCCCTGTCACGTCTAAACATGAGCTGATTATAAAAACTAATTGTACAGATGGAGACTAATTTACTAGACGAATCTATTAAGTCTAATTAATCTATCATTAGCACATGTTTACTGTAGTACCACATTATCAAATCATGAACTAATTAGGTTTAATAGATTCGTCTGCAAATTTGTTTCCACCTGTGCAATTAGTTTTATAATTAATCTATGTTTAATACTTTAAATTAGTGTCTAATCATCCGACGTGACAGAGACTTAATACTACAATCACTGTTAACGTATAGGGAGGGGGTAAAAGAACCCAAAACAACGTACACATTCATGATCGGGGATGCTGAAGAGCAATCCATTCAAACTAAGCACGTCAGTCTAACGCATAGTTCGCGTCAACCCAAAGGTTAAGCAAAGCGCATGCCAAACACAAAAAATGGTAGCACGGTGCAGAAGTGAAAAAAAGATTACGAACCACGATACTTTTTTAGACCAATGATTCAGCCCAGCTCTATGAACCCCTATCCGATCCCGAACCACTAGCTTGTTCGGCTGGGCACAATCGGTTGGCTGGCCAGTTTTTTTTTTTTTTTTTTTTTTTCAGTCGGAGCAATATTTTCCTTTCACAAAAAATAGCTGCTACAGTATTTTCGATTGCTACAGTGTAAGATTAATGCCAGCCGAACAGCTCGCACAATACTGAGAAGCAATCCATTTAAAATAAAATTTTTAATATCCATGATAATAATTTAATGTAAGTTGTTACTTTAGAAAAAAGAAAAGAAAAGCTTATGCATTTTGCTATTTATATTGATATTATGGTAAAGTACATTTTTTCAACCTACAAATTGCAAGTCAGTTTGGTTTTGAACTCTGAACTACAAAATCGGGTAATGGACACCGTCCAATTGTAAAAACCGGACGAATTTGGTCCTCTGATTGGTTTCATAGGTGGTTTCTGTTTTCTAAAAAAATCTAAGATCTCTATATATTTTTTAGGGAAACAGAAGGGGGTGCCCCCATACTATGCTTTTATTGAAATTTAAATAAGATCTCTATATATTATTTAGAACATGTTTATTTCTGTTCCTATTGCTTTATTACTTTATCATTGTCGTGCTTAATATTTATTTAAAACAAATAAGATCAAAATAACTCTGAACCAACAAATAGATAACCTTTTTAAAAGAAGCCAAAACCAGTATAGTATTTTTTTCCTTATTTAGAATAAAATAATTATCATTTTTTAGAGATCAAACAACCTATGAATCCAAGTTAGGTCTTGTTTGGATGTTGTCAGATTCACCTCAATCCATATATGTTAAAGTGGATTTGGGTGAAATTTAGTTTAAGTTCCACTTCAATCCACCATAACACCTGTGGATTGATGTGAATCCGACTGCATCTAAACAAGGTCTCTCTCTTTTTTTTTTGGGGGGGGGGGGGGGGGGGGGTTGAATTTGTCCGGTTTCGATAGTTCAAGGGTATCCGTTACCAGGTTTTTTAGTTTAGGGTTGAAAACTAGAATCACGTGTAAGTTGGAGGTTGAGAAATGTGCGTTACCGCCACACACATATAATTCTTTGATAGAGTAAATCTTAAATCTATCCTTGAATTTAAACACTTACTTTACATAGGAGTATATACATTATTAAAGTTGACTGGCTAGTGTTTGTCAATGCCAATGCCAATGCAGGTCTTCCCGTCTGTTTGCCGGAAGCAGCACATGGCTGAGGATGCAATCATACAACACCACCATCCCCATCGGATGAGAAGATGAACATGAGACATGAGATCAAACCAAACCACTGTGCACCGTGTGTGCTCTGTGGTGAGGCTGAGGCTGAGGCTGCTCTACTCTTCCCGGCTTCCCCTTCCCCGAATGGGTTTGGCACGTCCAACAACAACGCCGGACTATCATCATCACTCCCCCAAAGGCCAAAACCAGTGCAGATCGATGTCGCAGTAGCTTTTGTGCTGGTCCAAGGCTGAGCTGAGCTGAGCAACAAGGCTTTCTTTCTTTCCGACCTGCTGACCTGCCAGTAGGCCACTTACAAGCTACCCCAACAAGAGAAGAAGAGACAAGCAAACCGGGCACGGCTTCTGCTGCGAGAAAAGGACTCTTCATTGCTGGGGGACCTCTCCTCCTCTCCTCCAGCTGGGACAAGAAAACATAGGGAGAGCAGCACAGGGCACAAAAGCTTTGCAGACTTGCAGGCTTGCAGCAACAGCAGCCAGCAGGAGAGAAGACCCATTCCCCAATCCCCATCATGGAAAATGTCAAGACTCAAGAGAGGCACACCAGCACACCACAGACACAGCAAGCAACTCCCCATCTCTCGCCTCTTATCTTCTCTTCTCTAGGGACGCTGGGATGAGCTCATGAGATGAGTGCCTTTTATTTGCTTCCCTCACCCTCCATAATGAGGGACAGTCCTGCAAATGGCATGGCCCCACCCCCCCAGTGGCTAGCTGGCTGTGCGGCCAAGCAAAAGGGTTTTTGTTCAAGCCAAGCCATCCATGAATGTGATGGTCTCCTCCAACATTGGCTGATAACCCAGTTTGGAAATGTGACTATGAAGCAAAGCATAGCTAAGCTAAAGGTAGGGGCCAGTGCCACTAACTAGCAACATTTTTTTCTATCTTAAAAAAAGACACTAGCAACAATTCCCTCCTGCCCCACTTCTGATCTCAACACCAACAGCAACACTTGTAATTGTAAACTAAACAAGCAAAACGCAGTCGACTAGTAGTTTGCATACTAAATAATGCACGCTCGGAGAGGCGGTTCTAATCTGAATGCGCTAATTAAACAAAATAGTCAAGTGAGATCGCTTGATGGGGACGGTGAACTAACAAAATACGTCCCCATACACTCATCAGACATCACTTTATGGAATGTGCATGACTGACCGGGTAAAGAAATAGTGGTCAGAATGTCAAGACGCAAGAATTGACACGCTAATGACCTCAGCTCATGGAGTCATGGAGATGGAGGGGGGGAGAAAAGCTGAAAACGATGTTAGAAGGAGACAGCGCATATCCACACTAGTAGAAAGCGTGGAACTCCACCAATGAAGAGTACTAGTAGTATCAAGACACTGAAATTTGCAGTAAAGTACAACTCCACAAGGCAGCGGGAACACTTTTTTTTTATGGAAAGGCAGTGGGAACAGTTGAACATGGACTAGTACTATAGTTTCAGTTTTAGACATGGTCACATGGATCTTTTTTTCTTTTTGGCAAAAAAATGTATAAACATGGAATTAGGATCCCATTGATCTAGCCGCAAATACTTGGTGGCTACTTCCCTGACAAACTATGCTACATTCTCAGCAAGAATCTTAACTAAAACTCATAAAGGGCAGCAGATAGTCTATGTGATTAACAGTGATTAAATAAAAAGAGCAAAATTAAAAACAAGGACTAACTGGTGATACATTGCTGAAACAAAACGATGGACAGCTGAACAAGATCTACCATTTAAACTAATTAAGCTTACATCAGTAACTATCACTGTGAATGGATCTACTCCAGCAATTAGTGATCAGAAGAAATGTTTTCGCTTTCTTATCTCAGAATTGATGACCAACCAAATCGAGCAGCTAGCTACCGATGCAAAAGAACTGGCAGAACAGAACCTCTGAAGCCGTAAAGAAGATCTACCACTGGGTAACTAACAATGATTTACTAGCTCTGTAGTAGTAGTAACAAACAACTCTCATCAACGGCACGGCGGCATCTGGATGGGGCGCCATGCCGAGGCGGTGAGCAGGCAGAGGTCCTTCCACCCGAGCTTGAGCGCGCCGTTCTCCTCCACCAGCGTGTACCCGTCGGACGGGAACATGCCGAGCAGCAGCGACGCCTGCGCCGCGGCGCTGCCGGCGAGCGAGGCGGCGCGGAACCCGGACTGCGCGAGCTTCTGGCGCCAGCTGCCGAACTTGACGTCGCCGGTGCGCGCAGGCCCGCCGACGGCCAGCACGTTGCGGATCTCCCGCGACAGCAGCTGCTGCTCCACGACGTGCCGCTCGGGGCTGTCCTCGCCGTAGCTCGCGTCCAGCGAGTCGAACAGCGCCGAGTAGTAGTGGATGGCCTCCACGAAGCGCGCCAGGAAGGAGCCCGAGTGGCTCAGGTCCTGCTCCACCATTGTCACCACCTTGGGGGCCAGCCTGCAGGTCCATGGATGGAATCAATGAACAATAGAATCCCCGTGGTCCAATCCAACGGGCCGGGGGGGACACAGGAGTCGTCAGTCAGGATGTGCGTTTTGTGAGAACCATTCGATTCTGAGTCTCTGTCTGATGGCATTGCCAGGCCGACGACGCTAGGACGGACAGTCACAGGACTCGATCCGTGGCATCGCTTAGCGGTTTTAATGATGCATCAAATCAAGGGCATTGCAGTTTAGAGTACATGTTTATCTCATGCTTGAGATGAGATGGTTCACTAAAAGTACAATGGACAGATATGTAGTACTACTGGCATGACAGTCATTGGAGAAGAAAGATAACACTTTTGATAAGCCTTTTTGAGTTTAGCTTCCTGATGATGATGATCTAGTAGTTCTGTATTAAGAAATGGTGATTAGTGGTAGAAGATGACAGTTATTCCATTCAGTCAGTAATCATCGTCCTGGCACTTGGAACTAGAAACCTTTTGGCATGGAAAGTTGGTCATGATGATAAGAACTTTCAGCTCCCTCATCTCCTAGTGATCTGAACACATCCACTAACCAAATGCAAGCGAAATCTATCTTTTGTGGCTCTGGGATCACCAAAGACCATGGAGGAGGATACTCTACTACAGACTACAGTACAGTATCATCTCAAAAGCATGTCAAGATTCAACCTTTTTAAGCCTAGAAAGTTTGTTGGTCATAATGACAAGCTTTCTGAGCTCCAAAACGCATTTTTTTTATTAATAAACTAAACCTTAAGGAATATTTTAGAATGGTTGTACTAGCACGAGTTAATGCTTGACGTGCGGCTCACACATTATCCAATGTCACATCGGAGTGTTGGCTGAAAACTGGTCATGATTGCATCAAGATTTGACATGGAAGCAAGGCAGGATAGAAAATGGAGTACCTTTGGATGAGCCAGAGCGTATTGGAGTCGGAGCCGGTGACGTCGTAGAGCGAGTGGTGCAGCCAGTGGACGGCGACGGCCTCCCGCCGCGTGACGCCCAGCTTCTCCGGGTCAACATTGCCGGCCTTCTCGGCGACGGCGCAGAACTCGAAGGGCAGGCCGAGCGTGTCGGCGAAGTCGGAGAGGCGCTTCCCCGTGGCCTCGAGCGCCTCCATGGACGCGCCGAGGCCGGTGAGCCTCACCCTGGGCGGGCCGCCGGGGCGGGAGGCGAGGATGTGGAAGAGTCCCGGCCACTGCAGCCCCTGCATGATGTCGAGGTCGATGATGTGCACGCGCTCCTCCCGCTCGAACGCCTCCTGGATGGCCTGGTTGGCGGTGAAGTGCGAGAACTTGACGAAGGGGCTGATGCCGTTGAACACCTGGAACGCGGCGGCGACGCGGCCGTGGAGGCGCGCAGCGGCGGGGGTCCCCGGCGGCAGCGGCGCGTACAGGCCCAGGCAGGAGCTGACGAGGCGCGCCGACATGGCCTCCGCGAAGTAGGCGGCGACACGCTGCGTGGAGGTGCCGAACGGCGTGGCCAGCTCCGCGATCTCCAGCAGCGTCTGGTGCGCGTCGTCGAGGTTGTCCGCGTTCACGGCCTCCGCGCACTGCAGCAGCAGCGTCAGCAGGTGGAGCCCCTCCTCGTCGCGCTGCTTCCGCCGCTGCTCCTCCTTCCGCTCCTTCGCGGCCGCGGCAGCTGCGGCTGCGGCGGCGGCGGCGGCCGCCGCGGTCTCCTCCGCCGTCGGGGCCTTGGGTGACTGCGACGCCGGATGCGGCTCCTCCTGCTGCTGCTGTTGCTGCGGAGGCTCGTGGCGGCGCTTGTCTTGAAGCGGTGGAGGAGGGAGCGTCAGCCCCGCGGGGGCGGCCGGAGCACCGTGCAGGAGAGCATGCTGCTGCTGCGAAGGCGGAGGAGGCGGCGGCAGTGGGGCGGGGTCGGCGGCGAGGAGGGAGCGGAGGCGGAGCTCGAGGAGCGACGCGAGGCCGGGGTTGCAGGGGTGGATGATCTCGCGAACGTTGTGGATGAGCTGCGTGATGGAGACCGCGGCGCCGCCGCTGCTCCCGATGATGTCGCGGATGATGCCGTCCACCCACGCGGTGGTGGACGCGGCCGCCGCCTCGCCGCCCGCCTGGGCCTGATGAGCATGGGCCGCCGGGTTTGGGGGCGGGGGCGCGGGCACGTCCACCTCCGCCGCGTGGTGCTGGAACGCGGGGGGCAACTGGTGGAGCTGGGTGGGCAGCGCGGGCAGCTGCGCGCTGGCGGAGGGGGCACCACTACCACCGGCGGCGGCGGCGGCAGCCGTGACGTCGGAGAGGTCGCCCGTGACGTGGCGGCGCGGCGGCGGGAGGTCCATGTGGGCCGCGGGGCGCTTGCGGACCATGGCGAAGGCAGCGGCGGCTTCTTGGCGGTCTAGCTGGTGGAGGTAGTGGAGGAGGAAGTGGTCTTGGGAGGAAGAGGACGGAGGATGCGGAGGGAGGTGGGGGGAAGGCAGCGGCGGCAATAAGGAGTGGGAGGAGGAGGTGGAGGCGGTGGTGGTGGCATGAGAGTGGGGAAAGGAGTGGGGGGCGGTGGATGCGGCGGAGGAGGACGAGGGGAAGAGGAGGAGCGAGGAGGAGCCCATCTAGAAACGCCAAGAGGAAGCCGCCGCGCGCATGGCGATCGGGCGACCCAGCGCCAGCGTGGGGGGAGCAGTTTGTGTGTTTTGGCGCCGCGCGGGCTGCTGATGGCCGATGCACACACTCAGCGCCGCACACCCAGTCAGTCAGTGGAGTGAGTAGGCTTGAGCTGTGCGGATGGACGGCGACGAGGGAGGGAGACCGGGAGTAAAGAGGAAGACGCCGCCGGGAGGCGAACAAGGGCGTAAGCACAAGTTGTTAGGAGAGGCTAATTTATGGAGGTGCGGCAGCGGCAGCGGCAGCCGCAGTAGAATTTTTGCTTGCCTTGGGCTCCGTGCAGATGTCATCCTCTGTCTTTTTTAGCTCCACGAATCATGTTTGCCATTATGTAACAAAAAAAACTTATTTTTTTTTATAAATTACTAGTATTTTTAAATATGAATAATATAAAGAAAGGAAATTTTACAGGCACGAGGAATTTGTCTGTAAAATTTTACACACTGAACCGTGGCGGCTGAATATGCAAAACTCAGGCTCATAAAAACCGAGATTTGAATGGATTGCATTTAGGCCCTTGTTTAGTTGGGGGGGAAAGTTGGAATTTGGCTACTGTAGCACTTTCGTTTTTATTTGGTAATTGGTGTTCAATCATAACTAAATAGGCTCAAAACGTTCGTCTCGTAATTTTCCACCAAACTATGTAATTAGTTTTTTTTTCATCTACATTTAATACTCCATATATGTATCGCAAGATTCGATGTGATGGATATTGTAGCACTTTTTGAACATTTTTTGCAACTAAACACGGGCTAGGCTGTTACTTCCCATAAAAAAACCGAGATTTTATGAAACATATTTTTATTTATATGATTTTTTTTACAAAAAAATATTTATTTAAGAAACATAATGAACCAAGTACAATGGCGTCTGCTCGCCCCACGACGCCTGCTCCCGCGTCGTCCGCCACGCCGTCTGCCCGCGCACATGCCTTGCTACCGCGCCGCCGTGCCCGAGCTCTGCTCTAGCACCACCGTCATGCCAGCAACCACCGCGTCAGTGCGTCTACTCCACGTGCCCTAGCCACCTGCAACAGCGCCTCCCCTGCAGCAACCAGCCCCAAATCGTCGTGCCGCATTGCCTCGCCGCAATCCTAACCCTAGCAGATTCGGTGGTTCCCCGATTCATTCCTCTTCTCGTCGATTCGCCGGTTCGTCAGGTAGCAAGCCCTCGATTCTAATTTTATACATATTGCTTGCTTCTTAGGGTTTTGTATCTCTAGATGTATATTTAAATTATTCATATATATTCGATCTATTTCATTGTGCAGCGAGTCGGTGTTTCTAAGGTCACTTTGGTAGTTGTCAGTCAACTCGGGGCCAAGCTTGTGAGTACGGATCGAGGCCAAGGCTCGGGAGTGTCAGTGACAGTTGTTTCTTGTCAGAGGTAGCAGATCGTTCTAGATGGCTCGTGTCAAGAACGCCGGAGGTGGTCCAGGTGATGAGGATCCGAGGCCTCCGCCTCACTTGCCTACTGATGTGAAAGGCAAGGCGACAAAGAAGCATGCGACAAAGAAGATGAAGTATGCAGATGCTGATACAGCGAGAGCAACCGCAGTTGCAGCCGCCGCAGAGCGTGCAAAGAGAGGAGGTGCTAGGAGTAGAGTCCAAATTGTAGATCAGCTTTCACCAGCACAGAGGGCAGCTATAGAGCAGGTTGAGTGTTGTCATGGTAGTTCAGCTGAGACTGTCATACTTGAGAGACGCCATGTTGCTTTGGAGGAGACTCAGCCTCAGGGGGAGCCACAGTAGCAGACAGAGCAGGCTTAGGAGGGGGAGCAGGTAGAGGAGATAGAGCAGACACTATCTTACTTGTACCTAGTCGTACCCGTACCTAGGTGACACCAAGGGCAGAGACATGGCGGAGGGGTTCTCATCTGCCTCCTAGACCATAAGGTCCGCCTCCAGTGACTCATGTGGACTTGAGGGCCGCCACAGCCAAACAGGTGCAGCAGCTTAGATTTATGTAGTTTGAGGAGTGGTTCCCACCTAGGAGGGATGAGCGTGCTTCTGAGGGATTCTATATACCACTGCAGGAGAATTTCTATATTGCATATCTTAACAGTGGGGTTGCATTCAGGTCTTAGAGGGTTTGCTCTATTGAGTCTATAGTAGCAGCAGGAGGAGAGCAGATTCGCCCATACCTATCTTACTTGTCAGGGCTGACAGACTTACTCAGACGGTAGGCATATATGTTCCATCATGGGTCCGTGAGTTCTATGCTACACTTTGGATAGACCCACAGCACAGATTTATACATTTTGCATTCAGAGACAGAAACTATAGGCTAATGAGCTTTAGGGTCAGAGAAATACTCAAGCTTTAGGAGCAACCCATCTAGCTACATGAGGTTTGCTATGGTCAGACAGCACCTCCCAGATGCCCACATGGCGGTCTTGTACCTCCTACAGATCTGGTCTGCCATTGCTTCACAGAGCCTTTCGACGAGGGGTCGAGCAGGACACCCAAGGATCTTACTCCTACAGCCAAACTGCTAGATGCTATCATAAGGAGGACCTTACTTCCGAGGATGGGATATCACGAGGGTTTGACTCGCATTCAGTTATGGCTTCTAAACTCTCTAATGCAGCAGACTAAGTTTGATATTTGAGATCTTATTCTATCAGAGATGGAGGACACTCTTGTAGAGGGGTTCAGAGGTCATAGGCAACTACCATATGCTCATTGGATTACATCCTTGATTCATAGGGCAGTTACAGTGAGGCCACCTGATATGCTGGCAGAGTATAGTGGTGCTACTATAGAGTTTTCTACCTATAACATGACTCAAGTGCTCCATCATAGCAGGCCAAGTGCACCTAGTTAGCCGCACCATCTTCTAGAGGTGCCATAGACTGTAGCCCAGCAGGATAAGACTATCAGGGATATTATAGCTATAGAGGAGGAGCAGTTAGATGCTCAGCAGGAGGGTATGGTAGAGAGCGACCCCAGCGATAGTTCAGATGATGACTACCAGGATATCCCTCAGATATCTCCTCGATGACATGACTATGAGGCTGGTAGCTTCAGTTCAGCTCCACCTACACCATAGACAGACCCCGCTCTACTTGCTATACTTGAGCGGATGAGGTAGGATCAGGCCCGCCAGGCCCTGGAGATAGCAGCTGCTCTAGCACAGGTATAGACTAGATAGGACGAGTTCCAGCATCAACAGCAGCAGTAGGCCATGCAGCAACAGTAGCTCCTCATACAGCAGTAGCTTCTTGGATTTATGCAGCATGTTGTGACTGCTATTGGGCTCCACCACCACAGCCTTCATCCTAGATCGGCCAGCCTGCCACTACTTCTATGACTCCAGCTTTACAGCTCAGTGGGCTTCAGATTTAGGGACAGCCAACGTCATAGTTTCCTTCACCTATAGAGCAGGTGTCCTAGTGGTTTGCCTCGTCGGTGCTAGCCCCACAGTTCACACCTCTACAGATGGGCTTCACACCGACTCAGACTTTCTCGCTGCTTGTGCCAGATACCTTAGTCTCTAGGAGCATTGGTGCTACCTTCAGTGAGTTAACAGGGCAGCCTACTCTGCCACATCTACATGTCCCTAGTCCTTCCATAGTTGCTCCTATTACTAGGACTACAGAGACGCTCTCTTTGTCAGTTGCATCATTAGAGCTGCCTACTTCAGTAATACCTGTAGAGTCACAGGCCGCACTAGTCCTCGCTCTGACCCAGATCGCTCCAGCATCACTTCCAGCCATAGAGGGTCAGACTGCTTAGAGCTCAGGATCAGATGATGATGACACACAGTTCTAGATCGCTCATCACACCTCAGTGCTCGACTCGTCCGCTGCAGCCCTGCCGACCGACTCGTAGGTTTTGGTGTTTGACGTCAAAGGAGGAGAGGGATCAAGTATGATAGGACTTAGGGGGAGCGATACATTTAGGGGGAACTTATCTATTATATTTGGTTTTTTATGTGTGATATATTTTTATGCATTCATGTTTACTATTATGCATTGAACTACATAAGTGTGATCGTAATCGTGATATTAATGTGATCGTAATATTTATGTGATATGTGACATGTGTGCTCTCTACTTTGATCGTTATGTATGTCAAATCACATGGTTATGCTCATTTGTTTTGCTTCCATGTTTTTACTCCAATGCAAATGAGCTTTATTTATTGTACTCATGCTTATTTAAAATCTATTAAGTACATCATGTTGGCTTGGGTCATATAAGCTTGCCTAACTCTTTTGTTCTTATTATCGAAAGCTTATATGAACCAAGCATGTTGAAAATCTCATCTCTTTTTACATACTCGAGGTTGTATTGTCATCAACCATTAAAAAGGGGGAGATTGAAAGCATCTAGGCCCCTAGTTGGGTTTCGATGATTAATGACAATACATGATTACTGTGACTAACGTATGTTCTGCAGAGGCAATTAAGTTAGGTCACAGTAATAGCAATTGATTGGAGAATCATGGTTGTCATGCCCCTACGATGGAAATCGTTTCGGATTTCAAAGGATGGACGGCAAGGTTAAGGATGGACTAGTTCTAAGTGTCGTTTGATGTTGAAGAGACACTTAGAGTAGTTTAGGACTTTGTTTTCCCTTTGGCCATACTATTAAGAGGGATATGGACAGGTAGCTAGACCTAGGTGAGTCTAGTGGGTTAGGTGTGGTGCACACTTATCAAATCTAGCACTAGGTAGCTCCTAAATAGCCCTTAGATCAATTGGAGCAAACTTCATTCACATATGATTGCGAGTTGGAAGTGAATGAAGGGTCAAATGCTGACCGGATACTGGCACAGAGTCTAGTTAGTTCATTTGACCAAGATGAAGTCGTCTGGATGCGACCGAATGCTGAGTGAAATGTGACCAGACGCTGGGTGCCAGAGTCCGGTCAACTCCAGTAAGGTCCTAGAGAGGGAGAATCCTGATCGGACGCTGAGCAGCAAAGTGACCGGATGCTGGGTTCTAGAGTCCGATCAACATCAGTAAGGTTCTAGAGGACAGTTTTTGTGACTGGACGCGTTCAGTCAGTGCTGGCCAGATGCTGGTCAGAGTCTGGTCACAACTTAACTGCTTGGTTGAGGCGAGAACTGACTGGAGCGTCCGGTCACCTTGATCAAAGCATCCGATCACCTTGACCAGAGCATCCGGTCACCCCGTAGTGGCACATAACAATTTGTTTTGAATAAGGGGTTATAAATACTTCCTCTATTCACTCAAGGGATCACTTTTGCTCATTCCAACAGTTGAGAAACACCATTGAGAGTGCCAAGAAGAGCAAGGTCCTAGTGATGTGATTGAGATTTGAGAATCCAAGAGTGAGGCCTCATTAGTGAAAGCAAGAGTAGCAAAGTTGAAAGCTCTAGTTTGGTTTTGGTGAATTGATGAAACCCTAAGTGCTAACCTAGTTTATCAAGTGATCATAACATAGGTAGCACACTTCAAGTAGAAGAAGCTAATGAAGATTATAGCATGACAATGGTGATGGCATGGCGATGATCAAGGGCTTAAACTTGAAATGAAGAAAGAGAAAAACAAAAAGCTCAAGGCAAAGGTATAAACCATAGGAGCTATTTTGTTTTAGTGATCAAGACACTTAGAGAGTGTGATCACATTTAGGTTTGATAGCCGTACTATTAAGAGGGGTGAAACTTGTATCAGAATGCGGTTATCAAAGTGTCACTAGATGCTCTAACTCATTGCATATGCATTTAGGATCTAGTGGAATGCTAACACCGTTGATAATATTTGCGAAAATATGCTAACATATGTGCACAAGGTGTGTGCAGGGTTGAGATGGGATTTGGCGCTTTCAAGAAAATAAAATGCCTATTTTCTATTGCACCGAATGCAAATTCTTGGTGGTTGGCACATTGGAGCAAGGGTGGAGAAGATAGAAGTGAGAACAGAGCTGATGCCAGCGTCAGTCCAGTGACCGGACGCTGAATCCAAAAGCACCGGACGCTGACTGCCTGCGTCCGGTCGCGTTGACTATCGGTACAGTGGCTAGGGTTTACCACCGAACACTGGCTGTGTCCAGTCGAGGTGGACCGGACGCGTTTGGTCGAGGAAAATCAGGTTTCGACCCTTACTGTACTCGACCGGACGCTGAGGTCTAGCGTCCGGTCAGTTTTAACCGGACGCGTCCGGTCGAGGTCAGTACCTTACTAGAAACGACCGGTCGTGGGGGTTCAGCATCCGGTCAGTTGAAGATGCTGCATCCGGTCAGCGTCATAGCCATTGGAATATGATAAACAGCGTTTGAAGGCAATAACACGTGGCGTCCATCGGGCGATCAGACGCTGAGGGCCAGCGTCCGGTCAGTATGACCGGAGCATCCGGTCAGAGCGCGTTTTGCCCAGTGAAGGGGTATAACGGCTCTATTTCGTAGGGGCTTCTATTTAAGCCCTATGGCCGGCTGTGGCTCACATCTTTGGCCATTTTCATTGACATAGCAACCTTGTGAGCTAAGCCAAAGCCCTCCCACTCATCTACATCATTGATTCATCATCATAGTGAGATTGGGAGTGATCCAAGTGCATTGCTTGAGTGATTGCATCTAAAGGCACTTAGTGATCGTGGTTCACTACGGATTTTGCTTGTTACTCTTGGTGGTTGCCGCCACCTAGATGGCTTGGAGCAGCGAGGATCATCGGGTGGAGGTGGTGATTGTCTCCGGCTCCGATCGTGGTGATTGTGAGGGGTTCTTGACCTTTCCCCGGCGGAGCGCTAAAAGGTACTCTAATGGATTGCTCGTAGCTTGTGTGATTCTCATCTTGTGTTGGTTGTACGGCACCCTATTGAGGGTTTGGCGTATGAAGCTAATTAGCGCGTGAACCTCCAAGTGAGTGAATCGCCACAACGAGGACTAGCTTGCCGGTAAGCAAGTGAACCTCGATAAAAATCATTGTGTTCATCATTGATTCTGAGGTGATTCGTCATCATTGTTATTCATCTTCGTGATTGATTAGTTCATTCATCTACACGGCGGTATAACCCTCTTGATCACTCTCTTTACTTTACCGCAAACTAGTTGACAAGCTCTTTAGTGTAGCTAGTTGTGAGAGCTTGCATGCTTGGTTGGTGTAGCTCTTTAGTTAGCCTTTGAGAGCACACTAACATAGGGTAGTGTCATTGCTCTTGTGTGAATTAATACTATCTAAACTAGAATTGTGGTAGGTGGCTTGCATTTTTGAGTAGGCTAGCGCAACACTCGCTTCGCCTCATAATTGTCTAACCATTTGGTTAAGTGTTGTTGTAGAAATTTTTATTAGGCTATTCACCCCCCCTAGCCATTAGGACCTTTCAAAAGTGTGCATCCACCCTTCTCATTAGGCTTGTCATGGTCAAGTGAGAGTTCGTGCTTGTTACTCTTGGTGATCGTCATCACCTGGATGGCTTGGTGGTGATTAGGAGCTTGGTGATCATCCAACGGAGCTTATGGATGACCCAACTAAAGTTGTGAGTGGTTGTGGGTGATTCACCATGACGGAGTGTCAAAGAATCAACCCGTAAAGAGCACTTGATCCTTACGTGGATCAAGGGGGAGCTACACCCTTGCGTAGGAGCTCCAACGAGGATTAGTGGGGAGTGGCGACTCTCTGATACCTCAGCAAAACATCGCCGTATTCCTCCTTCTCTCTTTACTTTAAGCATTTACTTTGAGCAATTCAATTATTGTCTTTACATTCATAGAATTGTCATGCTAAAGTAGGATTGGAACATAGGTTGCTAAACTTTTGTGCGGTAGAACAATAGAAACACTTTCTAGGCATAAGGGGTGAAGTGGGCTAACCGTAGGGTTTAATTATTACAAAGAATTTTAGAATTAGCCCAATTCATCCTCCTCTTGGGCATGTTGATCATTTCACACTTGGCCCTAGCCAAGGTCTAGGATTCATAGGATAACTCGTCAGGTGCCACAAAGGTGCACCAGATTAGATGGTGGCCACTCAGTTATTGGGGCTAATCCATTAGTACCCTAGCAACAGTGCCGCTAGACAATATGCCGAGTATCACCCTATTATCCGACCATACTCTTGTGCATTTTCCAATCTTGTTTTAGGTTTGATCTTGATCAATTCAACTTTTTTAGATCCTTGACCTAAAATATATCCATTGGGGCCACTTATGCCTCAATCTTGAATGAGAGTCTATTGTGAATAGCAAATTCTATCGAGATGCATGGCTTGGACACTTATGGTCATTCAGTTGCTCTACTATGTCCTTTGAGCCCTGTACACACTACAACAAATCTATTCGAACATTAACCTTACATTTTCTCTAGTGTGTGTCCTTTGAGCCATATGTCAATCAACGATCCAAGTCTTCAAGGGCCAAGACACTTAGGGTTATTCAGTTACAACTAACTCAAATGTGATTTTCGTTGCACCACTTGTGCTCATGAATCACCAAATTGAGGCCTAGATGCTTTCAGTGGCCTTCTTGCAACCACTAGTGTCATATCCACCTTATCATTATACCTAGCGATGACCGCCCATCTCATCTGATGGTGGTGGTGGAGCTGAAAAATGCAATGGCATGGTGTTCCACGTAGGGCGAGGGACAAGGTTGAGCCCAAAAGAAAATTATGATGCCTAAAATGGCCGCTTTGATAGTTCATGAATGAAATTGAGTCCAAAAGTAGAAGTTTTGGGGACTGAAATAACCACTTTGATAGTTTAGGAATGAAATTGAACCTAAAAGAACAATTTAAGAAACGAGCCTTTCAGTTAGTAGTTCACGGACAAAACAAAGCATCGGACGATAGCTAAGGAATGAAAATTAGTTTTCCTCATTTTATGTAATTGTTTAGATGTAGATTAGGGTGTGGTTAATTTAAATTTTAACATGGCAAACTTGGGTAATTGATGCAAATATAGTGGTTATTTTAAATTATCTTTCACAGTGGAAGAGGATTGTATTTAGATGCAAATGCGGAGGTTACTTCAAATTATGTCCCATAATGACACATGCGAGAAATTTTGGAATAGATCTATGGGTTTGTTTTATACCATTTGTCGATGTTTTGGACCGGGGGTCCTCAACCAACCAGTGAATTTGAACTGCGTGTCCCTAATCCCGGATGGTGATGCAAGGAGACACAAGGTTTATACTGGTTCAGGCAATCGGTGCCCTATGTCCAGTCTGAGAGATCGATCTTGTATTCCTTGCACCGAAGTTCTTGTAGTAGGGGGTTACAAGCTGGGTGAGAGAGGGAGCTAGTCCTAGGTCTCGACGAGGAGTGGTTTGGGCTGCTTGAGATGCTGCTCTTAGGCAGCGGGGGAGCGTGCGTGAATTGAGTGAGTGCGTTTGCGCGTGAGGGCCTGCATGGTCCCGTTCCCTAGAAACGGCCCTGGCTGCTTCCTTTTATAGCCGCAAGGAGGGAGCCAGGAGTACATGAGAGAGCTACATGTGGAGCCTTAGCGAGGAAGGAAGATCTAGTACTGTGGCCTATTCCTGTAGTAGCACAGTGTCAGGAATGGCAATTGGTACTTGATCACTGGTGCGTCATGCCGGCCATGCCCAAGGCTGTTGAAGTCGTAGGGGTCCTCGTTGACGTCTAGTCAGCATGGCCTCCGCTGTAGGTGACATGCCATGCCTTGTGAATTTTTGACTTGGTGGCATGCCGAGGCCTGGCAGGTGTTTGTGGCTGACTGCGCAGAGGCCTGGGAGGTGGCCTGAGTATAATGTAGGGGCCTCGGTGGTCAGCGTCGTACCTGGTTTAGGTGGAAAAGTGCAGGGCATGTGACTGCAGGGCATGGTAACCCCTGCACCGTCAGTAAGGGATGGTAAAAAGGAGATTTGACCGTTGTCCCATCGCTCCTGTTGCTGTACCCTGCCGATCGTGGCTGACGTAGTGGGTGCATTCAGGCACATTAAATGGATGAGATAGCCTGCCCGAGGGACAGCCTCGGCGAGAGGGCCTCGGCGGGGCAAATCGGAGAATCGGCCTCGGCGAGAGGGCCTTGGCAGGGCGAATCGAAAAATCGGCCTCAACAAGAGGGCCTCAGCGGGCCGAATCGGAGAATCGGCTGAGGCCTCGTGGTTGTCCTTTGGCTTTGATATTTGTAAGGTCTAAGCAATCTTTTCGGTTCCTGCTTAGGGTACCCCTTTTTATGGTATCCGATAGTAGCCCCCGAGCCTCGGGGGGAGTGCGAGCACTCTCCCTGAGGGTTTGTCGAGACTTGGCTTACAGATGTTCCCGTCGGGATTGTGTTTTGTTTTTTGAGGTTCCGGAGGGTGCGCGCGAGCGCACCCACCGGGTGTAGCCCCCGAGGCCCTGGAGGAGTGGATTTACTCCTCTAGGGGCTTTTTTTCCTGTTGAGTGAGGAGTTTATTGCGTTTGCCGGGCCTCTGAGTGCGAGTTCGGGTCGCTGGGCTTCGGCAAGGTTGCAGAAAGAGCCCCCGAGCCTCTGCATGAAGCAAGAGGGCGATCAGGAGTTCCTCTGGCTTTTTGTGCGACCCTCGGACCTCCCTGCCGGTCTCGAACACGATTTACGTCGTGGTAGAGGACGATGAGAAGGCCGAGGAGGAGGTGATGAAGCTTGGTGGAGGTGGCTGAGGCCCCTGGCACATCGCTAGCCTAGCTGTTCGAAGAGTAGGTGGCTCCTCCTATGCCGTCCGTCGACACTGGCGACCCCGTATTCTGACCTGGGCCAAAGGGGTCATGTAATAGATTAGGACGTACATCATTGTACCATAACGTTTGTGGCCGTCGAGGCCTTTTCAGTACTTGTGTATATATGCTTTTTAATCATTTTCTATTATGTTTCCCAGCCCTTGCCCTCTGCCCCGTTTCTGAACATATCACTTGCAAAAAACTTCCTCGGAGCCCAAGCTGCCCCTCTGACGAAAGGTGGTGAGGGAGTTGCCATAGCCCAGAGGCGTAGGCAGTCTCGTGGCTTGGCCGGCCTTTTGGCCTCGAGGCATACTTTTGGTCCTTAGGTTTTTTACAATTAATTTGTCAGAGTACGTGAGAGAGTTTGGCGTAGGAAATTTTCGAAAAGACGACTAAAAAACAGTGTCCCCTGTCTCATTTTTAGACAAGTCCTTTGCAAAAACTTCCTTGGAGCCTAAGCTGCCCCTCGGGTGAAAGGTGGTGAGGGAGTTGCTGTAGCCTAGAGGCGTAGGCTGTCTCGCGGCTCAGCCGGCCTTTTGGCCTCGAGGCAAACTTTTGGTCCTTAGGTTTTTGCAAGTGATTTGTCAGAGTTCATGACAGAGTTTGGGATTTGGGGGGGAGGTTCCCCCCTAGCCCCCGAGGGAGGCTCGGTTCTGCAGAGGCAAAGTCGACTCTCCCCCCTAGCGTTATCGTAACGCCGAACCCATACCGATGGGCTCGGGGGTTCCTCGAAAATTTAGAACAATTAAAGAACACTTCTTTATTGTATTTCGAGGAAACTTGTATGACGCTTGGGAATTTAAGGGTAGAAGCAACGTATCTGTTCTATGTTCCAAGTGTTGGTGAGGATTTCGCCCTTCTCGTAGGCTAGCTTGTAGGTCCTAGGCTTTAGTACTTGGGCGGGCCACCATCTTCCAAGTCATCGACGAGGTCACTGGGCTTCCTGGACTTGTCCTCGATGTTGTCCATGCCGGCCTCGACGGTTTGCCTGATGTGCTCGTCAAAGACCTGGGTGGTGCACCGCTGGTACGTGGCCCCTGCATTTCTGAGACCGCATGGCATAGTCACATAGCGGTACATGTCAAATGGGGTGATGAAAGAACTCGGCTCCTCAGGAGGTGGCGGGGTAGAGCTTGATGATGGGGCATCGCTGCGCGCCACCGACATCTTTCCCTTGCCCAGGCTTAAGCTATACAGGTCCCCAGCCAGGGACTCTGTGCCAACAGCCGGGCATGGGATACAGGCGGAGCGCGGATCATCGCCCTAAACTTGGGTGGTGTTGGGGTGGTCCCGTCTGCGTTGCGCCTGGCGAGCGCGACGAGAGCGGCGGCCCAAGCGCCGCCCGTGCCTGGGCTGCTGGTGCATGATGTCGCCATCGGTTGACGGGGCTTTGGGTGGGAGGAGTACCATGTCGTACTCGTATCCTAGAGACATGAACTCTAGGCTCCCGAACCAGATCATCGTGCCGAAATGTAGTGGTCGTATGGGGTCTGCCATCCGGAACTTGTTGAGATAATTAAGCTTACACGCAGTATTCCCCTACTTGGTGCGCCAACTATCGGTGTTTTGGACCGGGGGGTCCTCAACCAACCAGTGAATTTGAACTGCGTGCCCCTAATCCTGGATGGTGATGCAAGAAGACATAAGGTTTATACTGGTTCAGGCAATCGGTGCCCTACGTCCAGTCTGAGAGATCGATCTTGTATTCCTTGCACCGAAGTGCTTGTAGTAGGGGGTTACAAGCTGGGTGAGAGAGGGAGCTAGTCCTAGGTCTCGGCGAGGAGTGGTTCGGGCTGCTTGAGACGCTGCTCTCAGGCAGCGGGGGAGCATGCGTGAATTGAGTGAGTGCGTTTGCGCGTGAGGGCCTGCGTGGTCCCGTTCCCTAGAAACAGCCCTGGCTGCTTCCTTTTATAGCCGCACGGAGGGAGCCAGGAGTACATGAGAGAGCTATATGTGGAGCCTTAGCGAGAAAGGAAGATCTAGTACTGTGGCATATTCCTGTAGCAGCACAGTGTCAGGAATGGCAATTGGTACTTGATCACTGGTGCGTCATGCCGGCCATGCCCGAGGCTGTTGAAGTCGTAGGGGTCCTCGTTGACGTCTAGTCAGCATGGCCTCCGCTATAGGTGACATGCCGTGCCTTGTGAATTTTTGACTTGGTGGCGCGTCGAGGCCTGGCAGGTGTTTGTGGCTGACTGCGCAGAGGCCTAGGAGGTGGCCTGAGTATAATGCGGGGGCCTCGGTGGTCAGCGTCGTACCTGGTTTAGGTGGAAAAGTGCAGGGCATGTGGCCGCAGGGCATGGTAACCCCTGCACCGTCAGTAAGGGATGGTAAAAAGGAGATTTGACCGTTGTCCCATCGCTCCTGTTGCTATACCCTGCCGGTCGTGGCTGACGTAGTGGGTGCATTCAGGCGCATTAAATGGATGGGACAGCCTGCCAGAGGGACGGCCTCGGCGAGAGGGCCTTGGCGAGACGGCCTCGGCGGGGGGAATCGGCCTCGGCGGGGCGAATCGGAGAATCGGCTGAGGCCTCGGCGAGGGGTCTCGGCGGGGCGAATCGGAGAATCGGCCTCGGTGAGAGGGCCTCGGCGCGGCGAATCGGAAAATCGGCCTCGGCGAGAGGGCCTCGGCGGGGCGAATCGGAAAATCGGCCTCGGCGAGAGGGCCTCGGCGAGGGGCCTCGGCGGGGCGAATCGGAGAATCGGCCTCGGCGGGGCGAATCGGAAAACCGGCCTCGGCGAGAGGGCCTCGGCGGGGCGAATCGGAGAATCGGCTGAGGCCTCGTGGTTGTCCTTCGGCTTTGATATTTGTAAGGTCTAAGCAATCTTTTCGGTTCTTGCTTAGGGTACCCCTTTTTATGGTATCCGACACCATTCTTCATAATGCCAAATTTATTGTTTCTCAAACTGAATAGTTCTTATGTCTATTGTTGCTAATGATAATTAGAGGCTACCAAACTGATGGTTGGGAATCCAATTGTTAGTGAATTTCCATTTAAATTAAGGAATTAATTTAGTTTATTTTAAGTAATGTCATACGTGGATAATTTGGATGGAAATTCAATGGGCATTAGCAGATTTGAGAATTTCTAAGATTCTTTTAGTATGTCCCACAAAGATTGATGGGAGGCTCAAAAAAGAGTCCTCAATATTACTATTAATATTGAACTTCAAATCTAAAAAAGTTAGACTTGGATAGACTTATATGGGCATATATTTCATGAACTGAACGTGGCGTATCTAAAAAACAAGGTAATACTCCTTTTGCCACCAAATATAAATATTTTAAGCCTTCAGAACTTATCTCTATGTATAACCATTTATGGGATTAAAGGGCCTATTTGGATGGGCTAATAACTAGTTGTTAAAGTTAGTCCTAATTGACCCCGTTTTGACCACCTATTAGTCCCCTCCTATTTGGATGAGCTAATGGAAGAGGTAGCATCCATAACAAGTGAATCAATTTTTAATGTGGGGTTGGCCAACCATTTTCCTTACTCGTTAGGGTATCCTAAAATTCACAGAAATGCTTATAGTTTTTAAAGAAATATTAGCTATACTTGTCAATCACTCCATGCTTCTACACTGGCTTTAGTTTTTTTTAAGATGAATTTACAGGGACATAACTAATAATTCTATATCATCACACTCTAACGCGGTACTCATATAGATGTTTTTATCGTTATCCAATTGTAATATGCCCTGTTCGCTTGGCTGATAAGCTATGGCTGAAAGTACCGTTGGCTGATTTGTTGTGAGAAAAAAGTATTGTTCATTGGCTGAAAAAAGTACGGCTTATAAGCCAAGCGAACATGACGGACTTTAGTGACCAACTACTTCATATCCTTTTCCATCCGTATTAATAGTTTTTTACCCTTGCATCGCATCACCACTGGTATTTAGTTGAAATCTTAGCATATATTTTTGACGTCAAATACACCACTAGGTCCATGTATATACTAGCCTTTAGAGGGTTGACGAATAAGAGAATACCAAAACTTTGGAAAAACAAAGCCCGGAGGTACAAGAGTCTTCATGTGGCAAGCAATTCAGGATAGGCCGCAGATTGGGGTTAATCTGAAAAAAGAAAGTGAAAAGGAAATAAATTTTCTTTGTCTGTGTGGGGCTGGGGAAACAACTCAGGATAGGCAGAAAACTGGGTTAATCTGAAAAAAGAAAGTGAAAAGGAAATAAAATTTTTCTTTGTCTGTGTGGGGCTGAGGAAACAGCATATCATTTTCTTCAATTGTCACACGGCAAGGACTATCGGTATTGTTTTAAGGAGGCTTTAGGATGGGACATGGTCCCAAATAGTCTGCATGATGTTTTTACCATTGGATACAATTATAAGGTAGATATTATCTTTTCTATTGTGATGTGGAGGCGTGGAGCTTGTGGACATCAGAAACAAAATGGGAATTGAGAAGAAGTTTTCCAGGATCCTCTAATTAATGAGATTTTCCCCAAATTTTATCATTCCTGTAGAAATGGTGGCTTTTGCTGAAGGAGGGAGATGTCAAGTCCGTGGATGACAAGATCAAGACTACGAAGAGAATTGGTTGCAGTGGTGCACTTTTGGTGGCAAACTGAACATTGGAGGTGGAGGGCGTGTTGTGATAGAACCTTTTGCTTTCTCTCACCCTCTTAGCTCTTTGTTTTCTCTGTATATCGTGGTTAACTTTGTTAGCCTTCCTTTAGTGAGCAGATATCACTTGCAGAAAAAAATATAGCAAAAACTTTTACTTTATATATCAGATTTGAGAGAAAACCCAAAAAAAAAAGAAATGTGCACTTGTTCTTCCACTGTGAATCAGCAAGGATTCGATGGGAGGTACTTGGAATCAGATGGTCAAGGGTGCCAAATTGTTTTCAGAAACTGATCATTGCTAGAAGGCCTTGGCCCACGCCTTGGTGTATCTGGAAGGAGCGTAGTGCTTTGATTTTTAAAGGAAGGCCTCCAAACTTGGCACATTGGAAGGCTTCTTTTGCTGATGAGATCATCCTTCATCTTCATAGAGTCAAGCCTGAACTGCATGAAGATATTAGAGCTTGGTTATCTAGTGTGGTCTAGTTCAGTTTTTCTTTTTTTCCCCCTTTCTTCTGTTTTGTTCGTCCTTCTTTCTTTAGGTAAGTGTGTGTTGTGGTGGGTGTGTTCTGTCAGCTTCATTGTAATTTGTTGACCCTTGCTGGGGTTTTTTGCCCCACAGTTTTAATTTTCAGAAAAGTGTTACTATATATTCTTTTGAAACAAAGGATTAAAACCTTTATATAAGTTCCTTTGGATTCCTATGGCATGTACAAAATCATAGGAATTTGGAAAGAAAACTAACATAATGATGGAATTCTTGTTGCGGTCTAGCATGGGCGTTATGGCAACAAGCTGACGATTGAAAAGAAATTCCCAACTTGTTTCTTGCAGAAATGGCTGATTTTGCTGAAGGCAAAGGAACCAGGGCAAGATGTGGAATTTGCTGAACAAGATGGTGTCTTGGTTGACTGATTTTACCTCAAGGAACGTCAAGTGTCATAGATTTATTGAACTCTAGTTGTTTTCTTTGTTCTAAGTGTTGTTGGTCACTTTGTCATCAAGGCGGTAGTAACCCAACGTTACCGAACTATTTGCTACATCAAAAGCAGACTAGTAATAAACTCCTTGGAGAAAAACAGTTGGAATTCTTGTAGGACTATAAGTTCTATGAAAATATGTATAATTCTATGTTTTCTATTCATGTGTTTTGATAATCCTGCATGCCAAGGAGACTCAATGTTTCTTGTTTCCTACGGTATGAATTTTTTTTTGCAGTTTATTTATCCAAACACCTATTTCTATAAAATTTATATGTTTTTTGTTTTGCATATGCATTACCATACACCTATATTTTCCTATTATTCCTGCGGTTTTATCTCAATCACGCTTCAATTAAAGAAGGCCTTAATTAAACGAATGCAAATTAAGCCAGAGGACACACTAATAATGCTCCTAGCTACATATATGCACAATGCTCGATCGATCACACAACCAGTGGTTTGGAGATGCTACGAGTGGGAGAGGCACATGGGTACTGAACTACTGAAGGGCATGCAGCCAGGTCCACGTACAAGTCAGCGTGCATGCATGCATGTCGGATGTGTGCCGATTGATCGATGCATGGATGTGCATGCGTTGCAGGGTCCAGCGCAAACCACCTACGTACGCACACAGCATGCGGGACAAACTGTAGGTATGCGTCACCATGCATGCTCCATGCCCATACATGTTATCATGCTAAAGAAAAAGGTCCCCGGCCCGGTCAACACAGCACTGCCAAATGTCAACGCTTCTTCTTCAGCTTCAAATTAAGCTACCCTTGGACTACTTTTTTCAAGTAAAAGTAGAGGCAAGGATGACCGTTCGATGTTCCAGCAATGGACATCATTGCTCTGGCATTGCAAGTTCTTTTTTTTTTTAAGAAAAAAAGACTTGATCTGGCTTGTTCATCAAGTTGAATTTATATACTAATCTGTCAACCTGCTCTCCTTCACACGATATACATGATTAAAGATATAGGGGCATTACAAGCGGGTGACTCAAATGTATATTTATAGGATTCTTTAATGTAATTTTTCCTAGTGGCATTCGCCATTCCACAGGCCCTCTTTGGAACACGAGATTTTTTTTTCTTGTTCCTATATTTTTCCTGTGAAAAATAAACTGATTCGTGTGAAATTCCTATACCCATTCCTATAAAATCCCTGCGGTCCGAAGAAGTCATTAGGCCACATTGGGACGCGAGATTTTTCCTATAGAAGCAAATAAATTACGACGGCCGCATTACTTAAATTATTGTTCATAATGTCAGGTTGGATAATTTAAGTGTAAATTTATGGGATTACAACTTTTTCTATAATACCATGATTATGTCTACAAAACTAGTCGTCATATGTGCATTTTTTTTATTTTTCATGGGTTTTTGTATTGTTAGGGTGCCTTGTAGATATTCCACCTCAGCCAAAAGAGATGTCCCATTTATCCCTATCTTCACGTTATAAAGGGGTTGTGTAGGTTGGACCTTGGACCTTAGGCCAAGTAGCACACCTCACCCTACCTTAGGCGTCTAAGATCCAAGCATCTTAGGGTCTCTTTGAAACACATGATATCAAAAACATAGAAATAGAAAAAAGATCGAAGTTGCACGTCACTTATAATCATACGTGAATTGAAAACATAGGAAATTCTCTAATGAAGCATTTGGTACAACACAAAAAACACATGAATTAGAAGAGAGAGATAGACACAAAGGAAATAAGTTTTCAAGAGGTTGGACCTCATGATAGATTTCCTCCAAAATTCATATGGATTGAGCCACATTCCATAGGAACTTTGTAGAATTCCAGGATGGTCAATCTTTTGTTTCAAATGGCCACATAGGAAAAATTCCTGTAGGTTTTATCCTACAAAATTCCTTCACGAATCATTTGTTCCAAAGGGGGCCTTAAAACAGTTTTATAAACAACTAAGGCCTTCTTTGGACCAAAGGGTTTTTGGAGGAAGAATGAAGAATTTCATTTCCTATAGGATTGAACATTGTTCGTGCCTTTGAAATGAAGGATTGGACCATAGGAAAATTGAAGGAAAAGTTCCTATACTACCCATTTCACAGGAAGTCCGTAGGAAAAGAAACATCCGCTTGAACCTCAATTTTTTTCTTTCCTTTGCGTAGGATCGAGGCAAACGTGCTTCATTGCTATTGATGCAAGGCTCTTAAGTAGTCTACAAGTGGAACATTTGAAAAGATCAATACTATATGACTAGTTAGTCCATAATGATTACCTATCTTCTCAATTCCTTTTCTATGATCTATCCAAAAGGTTTTGCACATGTATTCCTATGTGTTTTCCAACCCTATTTTGCACATGTATTCCTACGAAAATCCTACATTTTTTAAATCCCTATGTTTGATCATTCCTGTGTTCCAAAGAGGTCTAACTAATTTGGGTTTTGAGGAAAATGGAAAAAGACGAACCCCTAACAAATTTGCATCTAAACTCTCTAAAGATAAGTAATTAGCAGATCTTTCATCCACCTCCTAGATATGCTTGTGTGTTCACCCCTCCGCACGGTTTTCTTTTTGTGTGCCCTAGCTTGGCTGCCTTGTTATTACCATTGTTGGTGGCCTACCTTAGCCGGCCGCCACCTAGCCAGTGGCAAAGCTAGCTATATAGAACATTATTGTGGGTGTGGATGCACCCACAAAAAAATAGAATACCATCATAGATCGATTTTTCACCATGTTTATAGTTCAAGCCTACATATTCCCTACATTTTGCTATAACTTCGCCACTGCACCCAGCCGGTCGGTGGCTGCCACGGCTTTCTCTAGGTGGCAGCTGGGGGCGGCAGGTTTGCTTTTTAGCTAGCAACTAAATATTCTTAAACTATTAGAGAAACCCAAAAAATCAACTTCTTACTTAATCTAGACACTTGGTGTACGTAAATTCATGATTTGACAAAAGTGTTTTTAAGAAACTCTTGGTAGAGATGCTTTAAATATATGTTGCCTGAGCAAGGCAGCAGAAGATTTTGCATGGCTAATTGGGCAACAAGCCGATCCTGCCGTTTTTTATGAAACAAAAAAAAAAAATGGACGAGAGACATGGAGTAGTACAAACATCCTGCATTCCTGTTTCAAAAGCCGAGATATATATATCTATGAAATGAGAAACAGCCTGCAAAGTAGCTAGTAAGCCACAACAAAATAAAGCAGAAAGAAACAGGGGGAACTTTGCCGCTCGCAACGGCATGCGGCATGCCTGCCCGCTCCGTACTCCCACGCCGACGGCGACGACGCCGACGACGACGGCGAGCGCCTTGGCCCTCGCGCTGGACAGCGAAACGGTGACAAACAAAGCGGGACAACGATGGAGACGGCACGAGAGAGAATCTCACTGGAATACGCATCGGAACAGGTATAGCCACAACAGCGACGCATGGGGCAGATAGCTAGCTCTCAGCACCTCTCGTCCTCTTCGCCATGCCTTTCGTTCGTGGCTCGCTCACGCCGACCTCGCCGACCTCTCACGTCTCACCATAGGTGATCCGTCGTCGATCTAGGTGGTGATTCAGCCATGTCATGTGGTCAAAAGAGAAAGCGGTGGAACGAGGAAGAAGAGGAAGAACGCGTGGACAAAGAGCTAGACAAGAATTGCTAGAAAGGCACGTAGACAGCAACGCTTCGATCGGGCTCCCGGGTACCACTAGTGTCGCTGCCTGCTGTGCGCAAATCTGGAGTGGCTAGCTAGTACTAGTCCACGAGTCCAATCAGATACGCAAATGCAATGCAACCACCCAACGGGAACTTGCTAACTAAAAGTAAAATATGAGCATGCGGTACGAAATTCTCCAACCGAACAATCGTGCGCGCGTTTTCAGATTTATCCAGTCTTTGATGTGTAATTAATCAAAGGCTACTTTGATCTTAATTGAAAGACAGAGCTCGTGCCACTGTTTAAAAAAAAGTTCTAATCAAAGACTAGCTTTGAAACGTCTATGTTAATCTCACATCTCACCAAATACGTGAGAAAAAAATAGATCCAACCTTCTCCTGTCCTAAAATAATTACACATTTTGTCTCTTGATTGAGGAGTTAATTTTTTCGCACCATAAATATTAATATATTTTATTATATATTATTTATTTTTTTTAGAAAAAGGACAAAAGAAAATCCTACACTTATCTACTACCATCTAAAAAGCAAGAGAGGGTTTCGTGCACATACAGGCTTCGTGTGCGCGCTCTTCATATACGGGCTCCTGTGACCGAAGTCGACCGATGGACCCATCGAGGCTCAAAACAATGAATACGTATCGATCTCCTCGTCAGCTCCTCGGCCGAACAAAATCTTTCCGCAGAAACTACGATCGGACTAGATCGCGGGGGAAAAAAAACTCCGGAAAAAAATACGCCACCCCCAAAACAAAGTTTTTTTCTCTCCAAGAAACCAGTTTTTTTTCCAAGAAAAAACGTGTCACAGTGACACGTCAAACTAATCAAAAGGAAACTCTTCTCGGACGGAGACAAGACCACGTCAATCTTGTACTCCTAAAAAGGCTCTCCATCGTCCACCGGCACTACAAAATCTCATAAAAAAAAACCCTCTAGGATCAGACTATGGGAAGGACTCGACCGGACTCAAAAGGATCCGGAAGGATCATCCACCGGCAGAACAAAATACTTCTGAAAAAAGAACTTCACGCCCGTCTCACCGGCAAGGGCCACGCTCAGGCCGTCGCAAGCCACAACACCCACCTTTGCCAAAGACAACCACGCTCCTGTCCGCCATGATCATCGCCAAGACGAAGCAGGTGGCTGCGGCGACTGCAACGACTACTTCACTGCTGGTGCTTGCTGTGATCAATCTGTCGTCATAGGCATGTATAAAAATTCATGACCCAGTAGAAAGCATATAAGGTTGCACACAAAGCGGACGCACACACCACCAACGCTAGGGGTTACCGGTTTACGAAGTTTGGCAACGAAACCAAAAGACAGAAATTTAATAATATATATATAGGAATATGATTTTATTTTATGTCTTTGCTTTGTTTTTCATATGATGCCAAATACTAAGTCGGGTTTTGAGCTTTTGACTCAAGGTCGGGGATGTAGTACAGATATCGTGATAGAGTAATTATGGAGGAGTAGCCGTACTACTAGAATACCCTACTCGATCAGCGTGACAACGGGATTCGTGGAAAGGCTGTTGCATCGTGGCCTGGACCCCGGCTTTTCCAGTTGTTCTTGATCTTGGCTTGCCTTCCATGTGTGGCCTCGTTTCCGCTTCCCCTTTTCTTCCGGGCCGGCCGACGAAAAGGGTCTCGCCTTTTCTTGCTTGCCGTCTTCCATCCTTGTTCGTCGTCGTGCGTCGTCCCTAGGCAGCCGGCCGGGCAATCACGTGCATGCTTCCATTTCCACGCACGGCCGCCAATCCGCCATGCGCGTGGCGATAGCCGATATGCATGGAGTGGAGCCCCAGAGGCCGGCCGGCTTCATTGACATTGAGCACTGCGTTGCTACTTGCATTGGTACTCCTACTTGGCAACTACTCGTTCTGACCCCTTTTCCTTCGTCGGTAGACGCATGGACCTGGGACTGGAGTCAAACGATGCCACCAGTTGTGTAGTTGTGTCTGGGATTGTTGGCAGTTTTGCACTATATACTAGGCAGCATACACATGCTCACACCGATACACAGCAACTAATTAAGGCCCTGTTTGAATCAGTTTCGAATTTTTAAAAACTAGTTTTTGCCTTTAGTTTCTAAAATCTAGATTCTGATCATAAACAGGTGGGGTTTTTGGATCCCAGTTTTCAAGAATCTGTCTTCATTTATTGCTCTATGGTTCACAAAAACTAGCAAATGTTGGGTATCAACAGCTTCTTGTTTTTTAAGAATCTGACAAAAACTGACAGCAAAAACTGGCCTGTTTGGATCCCACCCAACTTTCAAAAGCCAGATTCTTAAAAACTAGTTTTTGCCTTTAGTTTCTAAAATCTGGATTCTGATAAAAAAAGCATCTATGAGTAAAAAAAAACTAGCGAAAGCTAAGTATCAATAACTTACTGGTTTTTACGAATCTGGCAAAAACTGGTTTGTTTGATCCTACCTAGTTTTCAAAAGCCAGATTCTTAGAAACTGGCAAAAACTAGAAGGATCCAAACAGGTCTATGGTGATCATATAGGAGTATATATGCATGTAATTGCAGAAAAGTCTAAGTACGTACCAAGATCCATTGTCACGGCCATTTTCACTTTGGCTCAACAACGGGAGTGTTTGGCTCGACGGCGCGCATGTTACGACATGTTTGGTCGTCTGTATAAGGCTAGGTAAGTCTCACCGAATGTAATTTTCATCTCTTTGGTTGCCAAGACAATGAATGCAGGTGGCTCCCAGCACGTGATTAGTAACATATATTAAGTGATATCAGTGTATTTAAGAGCTATTTTAGGCTTAATAAGGGAAAATTAAGATACCAAAACATACTTATATACAACAATTGACCACATTTGTCTTACATATTTTATCTCAGACAACATATTCATATACGGACAACCAAACACCATATTAACTCAGTCAGAACGGCTAAATACGAGGAACCAAACAAATAAGTGACCTTGTATGAGTCCACCTCGGCTTAGTTTAGCTAAGGGCACCTGCAATGGGTGACTCATAAGTTAGCTCTAAGTTTTTTTTTCATATTTTAATGAAAGAGAGAGAAACTAGCTCTTAATTAGGAGCGAGGCTCATACACACATTCTAAGATCACTTGAAAATGTCATGTAAGGTCATCTATGTTATAAGCTAGGGCCTCGTTCACTTTGCAAAAAAAGTAAACCCGATAAATAGTACCACTTTCGTCTTATTTGGCAAATATTGTCCAATCATGGACCAACTAGGCTCAAAAGATTCATCTCGTGATTTCCAACTAAACTGTGTAATTAGTTATTTTTTTACCTACATTTAATACTCCATACAAGCGGCTAAAAATTGATGTGATGGAGAGAGAGTGAAAAAACTTGGAATTTGGATGGCATCTAAACAAGGCCTAGCACTATTAAAGAAGTTGACTTAAAACTAATAATTGTTAGCTTATACCATTGCGGTGCCCTAAGGTGGTGTTTAGTTGCACCTCCTATATTTTAGTCGTTGTCCCATCGAATGTTTGGACATATGCATAGAGTATTAAATATAGACTAATTACGAAACTAATTGCATAGTTTGCAGCTAATTTGCGAGACGAATCTTTTAAGCCTAATTAGTCTATGATTTGGTAATGTGATGCTACAGTAAACATATGCTAATGCCGGATTAATTAGGCTTAAAAAATTCGTCTCGTGGAGTACTGACAAATTATGTAATTTATTTTTTTTATTAATATCAAACACTCTATGAACATCATCTCGACACACTTCCTAAATTTTAGTCACTAGATCCCAACACCACGAGCTCAGAAATGAGCTACTACTAGGGGTTTGTTTAGTTGACGAAATTTTTTACGAAATGATACTGTAGCACTTTCGTTGTTATTTGGTAATTAGTGTCTAATCATAGTCTAATTAGGCTTAAAAGATTCGTCTCGTGAATTTTGTCTAAATTGTGTAATTAGTTTTATTTTTTATTTATATTTAATGTTTCATATATGCATCTAAAAATTTGATGTGACAGAGAATCTTGAAAAATTTTGGAAACTACACGCTACCTAGGTAGATGATAGTACGAGTAACGCGTACTCCCCGGTTCCGATGCTGGCACTGGCATTGGTTGGCATGCATGCTATAGCGCTGGAACCAATGTGCGTGCTACGCATGTCCTTGCGGCGCCATTGCTTGAGGGTGTGTTTAGGCCCTGTTTGATTTCGAGCCCTCTTAAAACTTTAGTTCCTAAAAGTTTTAGGCAGCCTTTTAAAATCTTTTAAAAGAGTGTTTGGTTGCACCTCCTAAAACTGACTAAAAGCAATAAATGTTGTTGAACAAAGACACTTTTACCCTTCTTTAGGAGAGAGAGAGGGGGAGGGGGCAATAAATGAGGGGTAGTGGGGGTCCAGAAAGAACTTTAGGAGGTTTTAGGAGGGGGTAGAGCTCCTAAAGAAAAACCAGCCTCCTAGAACTTTTAGTCTTCCATGAGCCTTCCATGAGCCGTGATGCATGAGACGAGCTCACGAGCATTGAGGCTAGCTCTAGCTGCTGCCTGGCCTGATGCTTCCCACTGACCAGCCACTGCATGCGGCCATTGCTCAGCCTGCTGCCGTTGGTGACTGCCGTCTGGCGGGCGCCGGCCGAGACGAGAGCATGCATGCCTCGAGACACGAGCTGGTGGCTGGCTCGCTGGGGCAAGCCGCTGCGCGCTGCTGCAATCTCACTCACTGTTCAGTGTTCACTCCTTCGGTCCTCCTCCCCGGCTCGGCTCTCCACTGACCACCCCTGCCATTGGTGGGTGTGGGTCAGGGATGAAAACGGATTGGATACGGACGAATATCACCGATATTATATTTGTTTTCATATTTCTGTCCGGATTCGAATTCGAATACGGATAATGTCAACTATGTCGGATATGATACGATTGGATATCGACATCATAAATATACGATTTGAGTATTCGGATACGGATACGGTATCGGATGTTGGATATCCGGACTCGGATACGGACAGATCTCAACCCCTCTAAACGGATTCGGTTTCGAATACGGTCGAAAAATATCCGCATTGTTTCGTCCTAGTGTGGGTGCACCTCTGCCAACTGCCATGGTCTCCTTTCACTGCACGGCTACACCTACAGATGGAGCTACAGCTACAGCTACAGGGCAGCTAGCTCCATGCATGGATTCCTTTGCGATGATCGATCTTCTTGTCCGTAATCCTGATCTTCCTGTCATTTGGATTCCGGGACCCAGGCAGGTTAAACCAACGGAACAGCAGCTGCACTGTACGTGCCCGTCCAAGTCCAACTGCGTGCCCGATCGATCTGCATGCGCTGCGCATCACGAGGCAACAGTGGATTATTCCGTTGGGGCACTATTCTGCAGTTTTTTTCCTGTCGACTGCGCAGCGCCCTCTTCATTTCTTGGATTGCTCAAAGGCTGATGAAGCTTCAGCGATGTACAGTGTATCCCCGTACTCTGGACAAGTGTTAGGGTGTGTTTAGTCGGGGAAAAATTTTGGGAGTGTCACATCGAATCGAATGTGTCGGAAATGTTAGGAGGAGTTTTTTGATACTAATAAAAAAACAAATTACATAACCCATCAGGAAACTACGAGACGAATCTAATGATACTAATTAATCGGGCATTAGCACACGTGTGGTTACTGTAGCACTTAAGGCTTTTCATGGACTAATTAGGCTTAAAAGATTCGTCTCGCGATTTTGCCGAGAACTGTGCAATTAGTTTTTTTTTCGTCTACATTTAGTACTTCATGCATTTGTCCAAATATACTCTTTTATTGTAGGAGGCAAAAAAATTTTAGAAACTAAACACGCCCTTAACTCTGCAGTCTGAGATCCAGGCTCTTTAATTTCCATTTTAACACTCCACCAAACACACGGTATTATTAGTCTCATTGCTTTGACACCTAAGACCATTAATTACTAGTGGTAGGTTTCATTGTACTCTTTCTGACAGTACCATGTCAGCTAACACACGGTATATACAATAATTTTCTGACAGTAGTATCTAAATGCTTGTATGTTAATTTCCAATAAAGTTTCATTTGGTTTGCTCCCGGCCAAGTTCCATTATTCATTCAATTTCCAATAGCTTCCAGCGAAGTTTCAATCGATTTCTAATATGGTTAAGCGCGTGTTTAGTTGGTTGAACTTTGGAATTTGGGCTACCGTAGCACATTCGTTTTTATTTGGCAATTAGTGTTCAATTATGGACTAATTAGGCTCAAAACGTTCGTCTCGTAATTTCCAATCAAACTGTGCAATTAGTTTTTTTCGTCTACATTTAATGCTCCATGCACGTATCGCAAGATTCGATGTGACAAGTACTGTAGCACTTTTTGAAGAAAAAAAATTGGAACTAAACAAGGGCTAAGACTATGGGCCAGATTTCTTATGATGAAACTCATTTCCCCATATGTTGATGATAATCAGTGGCAAAGCATCGACCTTTTGGAGAGATTCTACTTCTACAAGTACGAGTAGCCTTTTAGGTGAGCATTTGACTTTCTACTCTCTGTCACAGATCCGTGACCGTGAGAGGCTCGAGGGCCAAGAATCCAGGAATCCGTGTCTATACGACTACTGTACGAAACGAAAGTGCCATGAAAAAAAAGCGACTCGGATTTCCAGGGGCACTCGTACTCAACGCTTGAGCTTTTCCTCCTGTCACTACTCGTCTTCCAGAAAATAAACGCACTTTGTTCCAGACATGTCAGCAAGCTAGTGCCTCTGTCCGTTCGATCCTGAATCTTTTTTGGGCAGAAAATGGGTGGTGTGGTAACTTTCATGCAGCTTACTAGACAATCTTTGAAAAAAAAACAATACAGGATAATGTATGTGTTAGAGAATGTTATTAGGATCGATATGAATTTTCCATTTTATTGCTAGGATTATAATAGCCAAATCAATCTGTATTACAATGCGGTTAAAAATCTTATACGCCACTTTTTTCATTTGCGGCAGAGTTTTTAATTTCGGTATTGCAAAAATTTCGGCCACCGCCGAAACTACCGAATTTCGTGAATTCTGGTTGAAATTTCGATGAAATTTTTTTAGAGACTAGCACATGAAAGTATGTTTTTCCTAAAAAAATTTAGATCTAAACAAATATTAGTATGACTTATGACTATACATCTATTGGATAGAAGAATATGCAATGTAAACTTATATTGGTAGTTTAGGCGTAGAGTTTAGATATTTTAGTTTGTATTTTATAACAACTAATGTGATAACTTAGATGCAAATTGAAGGGCCACTTTATGTTATCTTTCATATTGGCAGATGTAGGTAATTTAAAAAATTTAGGTGCTTCTTTAAACCAACTTTCATAATGGCAAAAGTTGTTAGTTTAGATGTAGAATCGAGGGTAATTCATGTTTTTTTTCTAATGGTCTAAGTGAGTGATTTTTAGAAAACAAAACAGACCCTATGTTTGTGTTATTTCCTATGATGATTTGAGTCATCCAAATTAATGACTAGACGTTTATGAGTATTATGAGAATGTCTAGGATTTATTTATTTTTTCTCTAACACGTTGTATACGGTAATTCACTAATTACCGGTAGGCCTCTCCATGGCGACCACCGTGTGCAGATCGGGCGGTGGACCTCCCACTCCACCGGCTACGATGGAGCCTAGGAAGCTATGCATGAAAATGACATGTGAACGGTGTCGAGTATTGATATTAGGGATACCCAAAGCAAGGAAGTTAGCGTCTACGCTGACTTCCCCGGATGGGGCAAGACGTATTAAAAAGTCTCGCCGACCCCAAGGCCGTGGGCTCCGTCTTGCCCGACCTCGAGGCCGCGGGCTCCGTCTCGCTCGACCCCTAGGCCGCGGGCCCCATCTCGTCCGACCTCGAGGTCGCAGGCTCCGTCTCGCCTGACCCCTAGGCCACGGGCTCCGTCTCGCCCGACCTCGAGGACGAAGGCTCCGTCTCACCCGACCCCTTGGGTTCGTACTTCGTCTCACCCGACCCCTCAGGTGCGGGCTCTATCTCGCCCGACCCCTTGGGTGCGGGCTCCGTCTCGCCCAACCCTAAGGTCACGGGTTCCGTCTCACCCGATAGGGACCCATACCGCCGCCAACCACTCCAGGTCCAACCGTATGGGCTTGGGTCAAAACTCTAACACCAGGGAAGAGATTGGCACGTCTCGATGTAACCCATGGCCATGATGGGCCATACCTGAGGATTCACATCAAGAACAGCGTCGGGCGTGCCGGTGCTATTCTGCCTAACTCTCGTACCAACGCTGACAGGCACGTCAGTTCACCACGACGTCCGTTGAGATGGAATGGAACTCCATGACAGGCAGATGACGCCTGCGTATGGCACCAGTGACGAATAGGGCCACGACATAGAGCCGTCCCTATTGACATCTACAGGATCGGCGGGACTCGCATGAAGGAGAAGAAGGACCCAGCGATCCTAGAAGCCTTCTTCTCTCTTGTTCTTCTCCTTTTCCTCCACTATAACCTGCGCTTTCCCTTCGCCTATAAAAAGAAAAGCAGGGCACCCCATGAAGGGGGATCTACATCCGCACGAGACCGAACCACGAGATAAAAACACAAGAGCACGACACGAGCACACGGCTGAGCAGCGATCGAGCTCTCAGCACCCATTCACTCCTTTCACCAGAGACTTGGAATCCTTTCCCTCTCTCGCCTATTTGTAACCCCTACTATAAACCAAGTGTCGGTAACATGAGCAGCAGCAAACTGGATGTAGGAACGTTCCGCTCAACCAGTATAAACCCTTGTGTCTTCCGAGCACACCATCCGAGCCAAACGCGTAAATATAAATTTACTCGTCGGTGGTCCGAAAACACCGATAGCTGGCGCGTCAGGTAGGGGCTTTTTGCTCGTCTCGACATACACATCAGGCCTCAGATGACTAGTCATGGTATCAGCTGGGTCTCGGGCATGCACGTGCGCTCCAAGAACCTAGACTTCTTCATCACGATGGGGGGAGAGTTGGTGCAGGCTCCCGTCGCCGTCCAACCTCTCCACTCCACCGGCCTTGACGCAATCGCCGAGGCGCTTGAGGAGCTACGGCTGCATGCACTAGAGGCCCACACCCCCGGGAGCGATCAGCTCCTCGACTTCGATTACGGGAGGCTAGAGCACCAGCGCGGCGCCTTCTTGGGACCCCTACCGTCCCAAGAGGACGTGGGCTGCCTCACTTTCTCGTTCACCAACGTCATGACGCAGCTTGTCAGAAGAGAGCCGCTCTCCCTGAAATACCTCATCTAGAGCGCCCCGACAGTGCTCCCGTTCGGTTTGTGCAATGCCACTGAGACCGTTGGCCACCTTGTGGCGCAACACGCGCCCCCACCCCCTACGAACGATGAGTTCGTGGGGATGACCGAATATGTCATGAAATCTTTCTATGACCTCCTCGCGGGAGAATCAAAGTCACCCTCCAACTCTGACTTCAGCAGGGGGAGCCATCACCCCTCGCCTGAATGTTTCATGGCAGGTACCCCCGAGGGATACGTCGAAAGCATCCATGATGGAGAGGCTACCCCAACAAATGAACTCGATGATGAGGTCGAGGGGGATGTAGGGGCCCCACCTCGCCTACGGGTCGAGCAGCTAAAGGCCCGACACCAAGAGCTCGAGGAAGCATGACTCCAGCTCTAGCAGGAATGCACAGAGCTTGAACGAGAGATCGAGCGCCACGGAGACAGTGGTCGTGCACGTGTCGTGGCCCATGATGTGAACTGGAGGATCATCGAGGACGATGAAGCCCTCCCACACTTCACCTGGACAAGCCAGAACATCGCTGCTACGGTGGCCTTGCTTCGAGGGCTTTCAGGGTCCGCGACGCCCGAGGATCATCGGGCCCATCACGAGATTCACACTCTACTCGAGCGTGCGGTGGCATAGCAGGCCAAGAGCTCGTTGTCCCGACGATGCGAGCTTGGCGCCAGCCAGCGTGTTCCCTCAAAGCAACATGACAAGGACGTGTCAGTCCACCAGGCGCAGCAAGGCGGCAGGCCACGTGTCATGGTATGGGTGCATGAATGTCTCAGCCTCCACCATGATGCGCGCGACACCCACGACGCCCGTAGGCGTACCCACGGCGATGCGAGGGAGGAGGCTCGGCTACCATCCTCATCATGGTGGACGCTATGATAGTGGTGAGAACCAAAGCTCGAGCCCCGACTTGCAGGACCTCAGGCCTTTGGCCTACACATTCTCAATATTGTCTTAATACTAGGGTACCAACCGCTGACCAACATCCCAAAATACTCTGGGGAAACAAACCCCGGACTGTGGCTCGAGGATTATCGGCTTGCTTACCAAGCCGGTGGAGCAGATAGTGATGATTTCATTATCTGTAACCTTCCATTGTTCCTGGCCGATTCGACGCAAACATGGTTGGAACACTTTCTGCCCAACCGAACCCAAAGTTGGGCGGACCTAAAAGAGATCTTTGTGGAAAACTTCTAGGGCACATATGCACGTCCTGGGAACCCATAGGATCTCAAAAACTATTGATAGAAGTCCAGGGAAACTCTTGGTGGGTACATCCGGTGCTTCTCCCGGCAGTGCAATGAGCTGCCCAATGTCGTCGACGCTGACATCATAGGAGCTTTCCTATCTGGGACCACCTATGAGTCCCTATTTTACAAGCTAGGACGTAAGGGCTCATGAACCACCAAGGAGCTCCTCGACATCGCCACCAGCCATGCCTTAGGCGAGGAGGCGATCGTGATGATTTTCTACCATCTCAAAGGCAAGGCAAAGCGGGACGAGGACGCCGGCGAAGGCGCTCCAACCGTCCCAATAAAAAGAAGAACAAGCAGCGGCGCGAGGGCTCGCCCATGGCCACCGCCAACCACAAGGGGGTCAGAAGCCCGCCAAGAGTACCCTAGACCACTTTGAGAAGCTGCTCGAAGGGCCATACCCAAACCATGCTTTCCCCGCCAAGCTCCTATACAAGGACTGCATCCTCATGAAGCGGTTCTTGTCCGAAGGCTCCAATAAGGGGGAGCATAGGAAGGAGCCTAAGCCGACCATAGATGACGCCGAGGGGAAGGACGGTGGCTTTTTGATGCTGGATGGCTACCTCATGATCTTTGGAGGGTCAGTGGCCTATGACTCTAAGCGCCACCAAAAGCTTGCGCGCTGCGAGGTCTATACAGCCGAGCCGACCGTGCCTACCTTCCTCTGATGGTCAGAGTTTGCCATAACCTTTGATTGGACTGACCACTCAGAAAGCGTCCCATAGCCGAGAAGATAGCCACTCGTGGTCGACCTGATCATCGGCACGAAGTGGCTCACCAAGGTGCTAATGGATGGAGGCAACGGCCTCAACATCATGTACGCTGAAATGCTCGACGCCATGGGCATCGACTGAGCATGCATCTGGCCGACCGGGGTTCCTTTCCATGGCATCGTGCTAAGAAAGCAGGTTGTGCCACTTGGGTAGATCGATATGCCTGTCACCTTCGGGGATTCGACCAATTACAAGATGGAGACCCTTACCTTCAAGGTGGTCGGGTTCCATGAAACCTACAACGCCATCCTGGGACATCCTTGCTACGTGAAGTTCTTAGCCGTCCCCAACTACACCTATCTAAAGTTGAAGATGCCGGGTCCACATGGGGTCATTACCATCGGCACCTCCTTTCAGCGTGCCTATGAGTGCAAGGTCGAGTGCTGCGAACATGTCGCGGCAATTGTCGCCTCCTAAGAGCTTGCAGCCATTAGGGAGATGGTCATCGAAGAAGCACCCGACCCCAAGTGGTCGGCTATGTCTTTCGAGCCTATGGAGGGTGCCAAGGAGGTCCTCATAGACCCTAGCGGCCCTAAGAGCAAAGTGTTGTGCATTGGCACCATGCTGTCCTCTGAATAGGAAAGCGCGTTTGCCGACTTCCTCTACGCCAATAGAGACATCTTTACGAGGAGACCCTCGGACATACCAGGCATTCCAAGTGAAGTTGCCGAGCATGCCTTGAAGATCAGGCCAAGCTCCAAGCTAGTGAAGCAGCGCCTGTGTCGCTTCGACAAGGAGAAACACAGGGCCATCGGTGAGGAGATTATGAAGCTTTTGGTGGCCAAGGAGGTCCTCATAGACCCCAGTGGCCCAAGGGCAAAGTGCTGTGCATTGGCACCATGCTTTCCTCTGAATAGGAAAGAGCGCTCGCCGACTTCCTCTGCACCAATAGAGACATCTTTGCGAGGAGACCCTCGGACATACCAGGCATTCCGAGAGAAGTTGTTGAGCATGCCTTGAAGATCAGGCCAAGCTCTAAGCCGGTGAAGCAGTGCCTATGTCGCTTCGACAAGGAGAAACGCAGGGCCATCGGTGAGGAGATTGCGAAGCTTTTGGCGGTTGGGTTCATCAAGAAAGTATACCACCCCGAGTGGTTAGCCAATCCTGTTTTTGTACAAAAAAGAGTGGGAAATGGAGAATGTGTATAACACCCTAGTGTTAAGCATTGCATTTGACATCTATATTTCATTAGCACAAGCATCATACAAGCATTCATGAACATGAGCATATGAAATTTCATCTCATTCTTATTCATTGTCACATGAAATGTTAATTTATATATATGCTTATGCTTGCAATCATGTATGACCAATGTATGAGATGATTGTGAGGTTATGAAAACAACTTAGACACATCTAGGATTTTAAATGGAACAATGTTTGTATTCATGGCCTAGGCTAATTTTGCTTCTAAGTGTTGGTTTCATTTGAAATGCCATTTTCATGATGCTAGTTTGACTAAAGTTGAATAGTAGCTTAGAGTGTTTGCATGGCTGTGTGACCTAAATAAAAGTTGTATTACTTGACTAGGGTAACAATTTTTATTTCTGGGTCAAGGTCTAATTCAGTGCATAGTATGCTCAAAAATAGCTCACAAGTATCAACAAAATACTATTTTGAGACTTACAAAATTTTCTGTGGGAACGATTTTCAGTTTCAAAGTACCTCACTTTAGAGTAGTGTAGTTTGTTAACCAGTGAGAATTAGATGATAGTTCTTAAAGCAAAGTTGTAGATGGCATGTAGCTCTACAATTTTCATTAAGGAAATTTTTGCAGTGGACAAACGGATTAGGAATTATTGGATCCCTAAGTTGCACTGTCAGTCGGGTCAGCGGCACTGAATCGGCGCCGGGGCAGCGCGCATCGTGGCCGACCGACCACAGGCCACGGCCAACGCATGGAGGCTGCCCACTAGTGTCAGGCCCACGCGTCAGGCTGTCACGGTCATCAAAACAGCAGCAACACGCCCTCCCTCCTCACTCACTCTCACTCGCTTCGCTCTGCCTCTCTATAGCACCGCACCGAGCACCACTGCAGCCCTGCCGCAACTGCTCGCTGCCGACGTAGCCTCACCAGCTGATTCGTCTTAGCCACAGCTGCTACACCATCACCTCCACCTCCTCGAGCCACCAGCACCACAAACCGACCTCAGGTAGTGCGCCATTTCACCTCGCCGCAGCCGCCGTCGTCACCGAAGCGCCGCCACGCTCGCGACACACTGTTGCCCCACCGTTTCACCTCACCACATGCCTCTATCTCCTCTGGTACAGTACCACGCTAGAGTCTAGAAGCTTAGGCCGGAGTTAGGGATTACGCCACCGCTTGATGGCGCCGGAACGAGTTGCCGCTCCGCCCACGCCCACCATGGCTACCGTGGCACTCACGCTCGCCACCGTCGAGTTGGTTCATAGTCATAGGCCTTAAGGTTTAAGAATTATTGCTGTTAGAATTCTGCTGTCAGAAATGCTTTCTCTCTTGATAGATCTGAAGGATTGATTTGTTTGACCAAGATAACTACTGAATCACATTAAGATGATTAAAAAAAGTTGTAGGAAATTTCATAAGCTTTCTAGAATGTCCACAACCATATTATTTTGATGCATATAACTCTAGTTATGGTCAAAACAAGTGGCTACTGTCTTGTAGTCCAGAAGATGATTTATATAAGTGTTTGTTTAGTTATTGGAAAAGAGATATGCACCTACTTAGTAAAATAAGATGCAACTTGTTATTACTTTAATGCAATGTTGTTGAAAACACTTATGAAGACACATTCATCACACCATATCCGATTATACATGTCATCATATATGCGTTCGTGATATGTTATGTCTTGCTCATGCATATAGGGTCGTCCGAAGAAATAACTCTGTTGGAGTTCAATGAAGAAGAAGAGGAGGATCAGCAGGAGGTGCCTCAGACCACAGCTCTAGGAGAATAGGAGTAGACTCTCAAATATCTCCTTGAGTGCCCAGATCACCGGCCAACCTCTTTCCTCAAAGGCAAGCCCCGAAGCATTCTAAGTCTCCCATGTTTTACAAAATATTACTTGAGTCCTTTATGTTTGATGCCTTAGGTTATAAGAGTTGATTAGAAACACTTGGTGCATAGAACTACCTTGTCCAGTTACATATACCTTTAACCCTATGTAGGTCCATGATCAAAGATATGCTTAGCCATGCTTAAATGGTAGAAGTCGGGTGATTTCCTATCACCTACGAGATATAGGTGGATACCGAAGCATAGTTGGTTATATTTGCTATCGTGGAAAAGAACCATGGGGTAATGTAAATGGAGGCCGGGCAGAGTCTATGTGTAGGTTGACTCATGTGATTCTGTCTATGCTGGTTCAGGACCATACTGTTGTTGGCACTTCTGACAAGATTGAACTCATGCCTAACACTTAGCTAGCCGGATAACTTGTTCTGACCACGAAGCCGAGTAGCTCAACTCAAGCTAGGCCCCATTCTCTAAAAGTGTGTACTCTAAATGGTAGTAAGGATGTACAAGGAGCAAGGCATGAGCCCAAGGGTAGGGTAGTCCTGATCGTCCTAGCAGCTGGTCGTCCCTAATTGTGCGGCGCTAGTCGAACCCGCGAAATGTGTACATGAGTTATACCAAAGGTGACCTAAGGTGACCGTTGATCTGGTCTACCTGGGTTTGTGTTAGGAACAAATTCCCAACTGGTTGAAATCGATTCGAATCACCGTCTCTCCCAGACAGTGAGAAACTTGGCTAGCTCCAACATCGTAGTAACTGTGTTATGGAATATGATGGTTCGGATGAACATGGGAATTACTACACCGGCTACGGCTACTATTGTATGCTACTAAATGACATACCACATGTTTGGCACAGGTTAGTTGCTAATCTAGAGATGAATAGCTATGATAAATTTGATGACCGAATTATAATTGTACAACTAAGTTAGTCGCTTTTTATGCAAAATGTTATCAAGCTAGCTCCACTTATAAAGTCTTGCATAATCCTTGGAGTCACTTTATTTTTGGTTTACGACGGGTAAGCCTAGCTGAGTACCTTCTCGTACTCAGGGTTTTATTCCCATTGTCGCAGATGGTACAGTTTATCACGGCTATTACAAGAACTGCTTCTGTCCCGTCATGGACGAGGAGTGAGCCCTGGGCAGGCATCTCTTATTAATCCTTCTTATATGCTTTTGTGGGAATGTGATCATGAATCGGCACTATGTATTTGAACTATGATGGCATATGTTAGCTTCAAACTTTAATTTTCTTCTGCTACTATTTACTGAACTTGGTTTGTAATAACCTTAATTCGTACTCTGATGAATGAACTATATTTATGAACCTTATGTAACATGTATGTTGAATCATGTATGATCTTGGTTGTATGTTGATGGTTAATCGAGACCCGTCGTGGTACTCGATGAACTACCAGGTTTATATGGGCTCAAGTATGACAGTGCGATCGCTTGTAGGCTGCCATTGTACTTGTGCTCTTATAAATTGGTCGGTTCTGCTACAATGTGTGTTGACTACATGGGTCTCAACAAAGCATGTCCAAAGGATCTATTTCCTTTGCCAAAAATAGACCAAGTAGTCGACTCAACCTTAGGGTGCAAAACCCTTTGCTTTCTTGATACGTACACCGGGTACCATCAAATCACGATGAAAGAGTCCGACCAGCTCACGACATCTTTCATCACCCCATTCAGATCATTCTGCTATGTCACAATGCCGTTTGGTTTGAAAAATGTGGGGGCTACATACCAACATTGCATGCTCAAGTGTTTCGGGGATCTCATCGGGTAGACCGTTGAGGCCTACATGGATGACATCATGGTCAAATCCAAATGGGCTGACCAGGTCATAGCCGACCTAGAGTAGACCTTCATGAAAGTCTGAGCAAATGGCATTAAGCTCAACCCTGAGAAATACATTTTTGGGGTCCCAAGGGGTATGCTGCTGGGTTTTATTATCTTCAAGCGTGGCATCGAAGCCAACTCGGAGAAGATCTTAGCCATCATGAGAATGGGCCTGATTCAGAACATAAAGGGGGTACAACGAGTTATGGGGTGCCTCACCACGCTCAGCTACTTTATCTCTCGCCTCGGTGAATGAGGTCTCCCCCTCTATCGGCTTCTGAAGAAGGCCGACCATTTCGAATGGACGCCCAAGGCCCAGGAGGCACTTGACAAGGTCAAGTAGCTCCTGACAAAGGCCCCAATCCTAGTCCCTCCGACCGATGGGGAACCGCTTCTGCTCTATATTGCGGCCACCACATAAGTGGTAGAGCGAGAAGAAGAGGGACACGCCCTCAAAGTGCAGTGTCATGTATACTTCATTAGCGAGGTCTTGTCCTATTCTAAGACTCGCTACCCCCAAATCCAGAAACTCCAGTATGTCATCCGTATCACCAAGAGGAAGTTGTGTCACTACTTTGAGTCGCATCTAGTGATGGTCGTAACGTCCTTCCCTCTCGATGAGGTCGTCTAAAACTGAGATGCCATGGGAAGAATCACGAACTGGGCACTCGAGCTAATAGGTCAAGGCATTTCATATGCCCCCCAGACGGCCATCAAGTCCCAAGTGCCGGCTTATTACAAAGGCGTCGCCCGACCTATCTAACTAAACTAACCCCTTGGAGGGATGATTTCATCCTCTATCTTGGCAGAAAGGTCATGCGCCAGGGGGCCACCTCCTCCTCGATGATCTTCAGCTCGGTGTCGGTATAGATGGGCGAGAAGTTTTGGCTCATCATTGCCAAATCGATGTTCTCGTAATGAGAACGGGCGATCGTGAATGATCAGTGAACACCAAAGTGAAGCGCACCCCTCGCCATATCACATGCCTAGTCCGTAATCCGGGTGGCATGAACCACGAGGGAGCTTGTCTCCTGCTCCAGGGCTAGCTTGAGCTCATCATAGACCAGATGGATGGTGACACTTAGGTTGTCATGTTCATCGCTCTCCTTCTGGAGCATGTCCTTCACCTCGCCGAGCTCCTTCTCCAGGCCATGGCTCTTCACCACCTCTGACTTGAGCTTGTCATCGAGACCTGCCCAAGTCACATACCGACTGTGTCAAAAAGTCTACCATGGATTCCAGGGAGAAATACAAGGGAAACCGAGGACTTACCATCCACGTCCGCCCAAAGCCTGCGCACCTCATCATGTTGTCGGGTCACCTCGGCCTCCATGCATCGGACCTGCTCTTGGCGCTGCCCAACCTCCGTGGCGAGCCTGGTGGACCCACCCTCGGCTACAACCTTCAGGTCTCTCTCCCTCCGTAGCTCCTTCTTGAGGTGGCCGACCCGTTGCTGAACGTCGATGTACTCTTGGCAAGCCAGCTCAGCCCCCGTGTAGAGCTCCTCTATGGCCTGAAGTAAATTGTCCCCCTCCTTCCATAGCCGTTTGGCCTCCACGGCATCCGTGCGTGCCCTCTCGATCAGGGCCACGATCTTCTCCTTAGCCTCGCGGGCATCATTGCGAGCATCCTTCTCCTGGACTTAGAGGTCAGCCACCTCCCAGGTGGCAGGGGCAAGCTCAGTTACCTCCTGAGGGCGGTAGCGAGCTGTGCAGCTAGCCCCTCACTCCACCACACCTCCTCAACAAGGAGCTAGGACTTCTCCTAGCTACGGGCCATAAGGACCTACGAAGAAGACAAGACTTAGAGGTGCGGAAACAGAACATGGGGGTCGAAAGCACGGGCATATCATACCTGGCCAACCGGGGCGACAATGTCACGCATCGAGCCTAGCATGGTGGTCAGGGCGCGAACCACGTCCCCAACCTCCATGTGGACGCTCTCCCATTCCCTCTCCTCTGCCGCTTCATCAAGGGTAGCCACCCAGACCAGAGACTGGGACGTCCCCGCGCCGACCTCTCTGACGACGGTAGCTCCACCAAAGCAGCTCCTCTAGCGACAAAGGGGGGAGTGATGTGGAAATGAAGGTCTGTCCTATCGCCACATCCACGAAGGATGTCTTGGGTGTGCCCCCTTTTGTTCGCCCCACCGTAGACATGGCCACCTGCATGGACGGTGGCTCCGATCGTGCCTCCTCCGCCTACGACGTTGAGGACACGATTGGCTGCGTCGCGCCCGCCATGGGCGCCCCAGATGCGCCCTCCTCCACCTGCTCTCCCATGGACACGACCATCAGCTGCGCCTCCCTAGTTGACACCATGGTTGCCTAGACGCCACTCATGCCCTCCATCGGTGCGGCGATAGCCGGCTCCTAGCACGTTTGCCAGAGGGGGATCTTTTTTGGAGCAAGCCACATGAGAGTCCCACGTCCTCCGATGCTGCAAGGGACATGGCGGTCAGTTCGTGGTAAAAATTCATTACGACAAAAGGATGACAAAAACTCTTGACTCACCTTGACACCATCATACGAGGATGTTTTGGGGTTGGTGAAAGTGCATCTAGCCCTTTTGTGGGTTTTGGATGATTGAATGACAACATGATTAAAGGACTAACCCGTTTGCTAAGTGTGAACAGGTAATAGGTTATCTCACAGGTACTTAATGAAAGCCAAAATGATGTGTTGTTGTATAAACAATCTAGTTCAAGCACAAGACAACAATGCAAATGGAATTCATGCTAAGGCTTAATTATTGTGGGATTTCCATGTACTATGTGAAAGCAAGCTCGTGATTATTAGTTAATAAGACATGAGGGATTGCATATGGATTGGTCTCATATTTGAAGCTTGCTAGATTGAAATAAAAATGATAACAATACATAAATGGATGATTCAACACAAGATGTGACTTGATGGCTTGAGATGGTGAAGATAGCAAGGAAAGGCTTCGAGGTACTAAGCAAGGGTGAAGGGCAAGCGACGGCTTGGCGGCCGAAGAACCTAGCTAGGGTGAAGAAGAAAGTACTTGCATTTAGTTGAGGTACTAATCAAGCTAAGATGGTCATATTGATGTGGAGGATCAAATCTATGATGAAGTATTTGATGGAAGTGACTTGATACATTTGGGATTATTCAAACTTGATGAATGGAATCAAGTCACATGCTCAAGATGGCTATGCTCAAGTAAAAAGATCAACATCAACATGTTAGCACCCTTACTTGATGAAGATTGGAAAGGACGGCATCAATTCAAAAGAACAACTCAAGTGGTACAAATTCATATTTCCGTTTATCTTGAGTTTAATAGGTATGCCGTACTATTAAGAGGGATGCATCATGTTGATAGATAATGTTTCATAAGTGCTCAAGCCAACCCATGTGAGTTTTGAGTATTTGAGCGACAAAAGTGCTAACTGATCACTTGCTGGTCTGGCAATACCGGACGTGTCCGGTATTCATACCGGACGTGTCCGGTATTTGTCCAGCAGCTGTAAACCTGTTGTTCTCGGGTTGGTTCGTTGGGAGTTCCGACGCAGGTCGGGAGTTCCGACGGTCGGGAGTCCCGGCATGGGTCGGGAGTTCCGACGTGTCGCACTTCAACTGACTTGAGGGTTCACTGTCCTGGTCATACCGGACGTGTCCGGTATTCATACCGGACGTGTCCGGTATGGATGACCAGAGGCCAACGGCTAGTTTTTAAAAGCCGTGAGAGTCGGGAGTTCCGACGTAAGTCGGGAGTTCCAACGGTCGGGAGTTCCGACATGTGTCGGGAGTTCCGACACCTCACTAACTTTAACTCAGTTACATGTTTTTCAAAATTACTGAGGGTCGGGGGTTCTGACTTGAGTCGGGAGTTCCGACGGTCGAAAGTCCCGGCATTCTTCGGGAGTTCCGACACCTCACAACTTCACTGTAACTTAGTTACCGTTGGCGCAGTGTGAGTCATACCGGACGTGTCCGGTATGCATACCGGACATGTCCGGTATTGCAACGGCTATAAAACGGCTAGTTTTTCAAGGGGGCTATAAATACCCCCAAGCCTCCACCTTTGGAGGCTGCTGATTCTGCTGTGATAGACACACGTTTTTGAGCCTTGCCAACTCTCCTAAACCCTCTCTTAGTGAGTGTGTGATCCAAATTGCAAAATCAATTTGTGGGTTGAGAAAGAATTTGAAAAAGAGAGCAAGCCACCACTTGAGCACTTGTGCATATTGTCAATCTCGTGATTCGCATTTGTTACTCTTGGACTCTTCGGTCCTAGACGGCTAGGCATCGCCGGAGAGCAACCGAGAGATTGTGGTTGCTTCGGAAAGTTTGTAACGGTCGATTCCGCCGCCTCGGAATCATTTAGTGGAAGGAGGAAAAGGAGTTGGAAAAGACTCCGGCTAGAGTGATCTTCGTGGTACCCTCTAGGGCTGACCTTCGCTGGGTCGCCCACAGCCCCCTCAATGGAGAGTAGGACTCGAACGAGTCCGAACTTCGGTAAAACAAATATCGTGTCTTAATTCGCATTTCATTTGATATTTGTGTTGCTCTAGCTGTGCTGCAGGTTCTCTGTGTATATTGTCATCTCCATTAGGTGCCTGCAGTTTGGTTTGAAGATAGAAATCGAAAGGAGCAAGTTCAGGGCTGATCTGCAGAAATCGTGTATACCGGACACGTCCGGTATTCATACCGGACATGTCCGGTATTTCCTGCCTGCACTGAAAATATTTATTCTCTGTTCTAACTTGGTGTTGCAGGGTTGTAGCTTCTATATATATTCTTTATACCTTGTTTACTTTGTGGCTAACTTGTGAGGGGTGGTAGTACTCTTGATTTGGAGTTTCCATTTTGGAAACTCCCCTTTCTAATTGTTTCCGCATTTAAAGGTGTTAATTTTCAGAAACGCCTATTCACCCCCCTCTAGGCGGCATCCTAGGTCCTTTCAATTGGTATCAGAGCGAGGTTCTCACCTAAAGCTTCACCACCGTGAGAAAAGGATGTCGACGCCTATCAAGTCGGAGCCGGTGCTTCTCCAAAATGATGGTTCAAACTTTCTACCTTGGTCAATTCATGTACTCAATGCTTTTAGACATATTAGTCCTATTGTTGAGCATATTGTGTTTGCAAGCATACCTCTTCCTATAGTTGATTGGAGCAACTATAAGAATTTATCAAAAGAGGAAGAGATATGCGTGCAACTCAATGCTCAAGCTATTAATATTATTTTGAGTACATTGAGTGTAGAGGTTCAAGATGAGGCAATCTTCAATGGACAACCACCTCCGGAGAGTGCTCATCTCATTTGGACTAGACTTTTTGATTTGTATGGAAAATCCAAATGTGATGATGCACTTGAGATTAAGTCATTGGAAAGTATGTCCATTGTGTCATCATACAGCAGAGAAGCCTCACAAGACCTCAAGAGCACCGAGCCGGAGCAAGAAGTGCAAGCAGCACATGACGTGCTGTCTGCCTGTCCGGTATGCCTACCGGACGTGTCCGGTATGGCCGAGGCAGCAGACCAGCAAGCAGCTGTTTGCAACAATGCTCAAGCCCGATGGCGACCAAGTGATGAGTCAACCTCAGTATCCCATGATACTCATCAGTTGTGTCTCATGGCCAAGAAAAGCAAGAAGAAGAATAACAAGAAAGATCAAGAAAAGGAGAAAGCACAAGTAGATGATCAAGATAAGAGTGATGTTGAAGTTGAAGACAACTACAACCTTGATCATCTCAACCATAAAGACAAGTTCATCATCATGAAGATAGTTGAAAAGAATGATGAGCTTGAAGAAGAGATTGAGAAGCAAGAGCAATCGCTTCAAAATTAAGAAAAGTTTCTCATCTCCAAATTGCAAGAGCTAAAGGCAATAAATGAGAGGTATGAAAAATTATCAATTGAGCATGCTTTAGTTACTAACTCCTCTTCTAGTGTTTCACAACTAGAGAAGGAAAACTTTGAGCTCAAGGCAAGGCTAGATGAACTATCAAGCAAGTATAATGAGCTACAAGCAAATTATGTTCATCTAAAGTGCTCTCATGAGGAAGTAGTAGAATCAAGCATCATGCTTGAGGTGGCTCATGAGGTTGTGATTACATCGGTAAAATTCTCTCAACCTCTCATACATCCGCTCACTAGTACACCATCTCAATTAAATATTTCTTGTACTAATGAATGTGCTACTCAAGCAAGCCAATCTTCGATTGAGCTAAATCTTATAGAAAACATAGAGCTCAAAGAAGAAGTGCAAAGATTAAAGAAAGATGTGATTCGGTTGAAGGGTAAGGAGAAAACACAACCTTCTCAAGATAACCGTGATAACATGGTGAAGAAGCTTGAGAAGGGTTCAAACCTTGCTTCCTCCCAAGCCCAACAAAAGAATCACATCTCAAGCAAGGCCAACACAACCAAGAGCAAGAAACATGGAAAAAGGATGTGCTATGGTTGTGGATTGTATGGACATGAGTGGGCTATGTGTCCACACAAGAGTTGGGCCGACAAGGTTGAAGCCGCCAATCAAAAGGCTTCTACCAAGGAGGCCAAGCAAGTGAAGAGTCATGGACAAAGTGCTTGTCTCATGAGCAAGAAATTGGGGCATCTTACCAAGAAATGCCCAATGTACAAAGAAGCAAGAAAGGAAGCCCAAGTCGCAACGAGAAGATGCTATGGGTGCAATGAGATGGGCCACAAGGTTGATAGATGTCCATACAAGCAAAGCAAGCATAGAGCACACAAAGGCCGCATATGCTATGCTTGTAGAAGAAAGGGGCATCTAAGCTATGAATGCCCAAATGGTATGACTCCTAAGCCAAACACATTTGTTTATAATGATATGCTTAGGAAGACCACAAATGGAGTTAGCACTAGTAAGGTGATGTGTTCACCACAAACTAATGCTAAAGCCATTTGGGTGCCTAAGCACTTATTGACTAACTCAAAAGGACCCAACAAGAGTTGGGTACCAAAGTGTGCTTAGGTTAATGTTGTAGGTACTTGGTGGTGAGATGAAACCTTCGGGGTGGTTGAGCAAGCAAATTGATAATATTCACTCAATCTATCAACCAATTCTCATCATAATCTCTTATATGGTTGACCCGAAGATAATTCAATGAACATATCATAGATTTCATCCTCAACATTGGTAACAAGTACCTAAAACCTTGTAGGATAGCCACTTTGTTTGTTTCGTGTTCTATAGTTCACAAATAGGTATATTTGTGAAATAATGAAAGTGGCTAATTAATTTCACTTGAGATTTATCATGTTTGCCATATGATGCTTTTGATCGTTCTCTAGTAGAGTAATTTATCTGTTGAGATGCTAGTATACAATAAATAATAAAGCTAAACAAAAAAATTACATGCAGTGAATTAATTGGTTCTGTCCTAAACCTATCGGACGTGTCCGGTATTACTTCCGGACGTGTCCGGTATGGCCAGGGACAGAAAGGCAGTGTTTCTGTTCTGTGTATTCCGGACGTGTCCGGTATACTACCGGACATGTCCGGTATTGCATGGACCAGAACACTAATTGTGTTGCAACTGAGTATTCGATCCATACATTTTCATATATCCCTAACATACTCAGAAGCTTGTGTTTTATCAAATCTAAGTGGATTGTGAGCATCTCTTAAGCTCACTTTTAAATATGGCAATCTTATTTGGTTCATGGTCAAAATGAAAATTGGCTCTCAATTTCTTATCAGAATAAAAGTGCTCGTTGAAAGTCATTCAAAATACTTGAAGCACTTATTTAGGGGGAGCTAAATTTCTATTTTGCACCATTGTGGACTAACAAATTTATCTAGCACTCTTTGTAGTCCTTTGGATGAAAAATTGAATTTGTATCAAGCATGATTACTTGGCAATCAAGGTCAACATAAAGATTATCATGCCATGTGTCTTCTTAGTGGTATTCTTGTGGGCTCAAGGCAAAGGTATGTTTTTACATACATGTATTGTAAGTGCATCTAAGGCCCTTTACATGTTAGAATGTGCATTTGTGTGACATAGGAGAGATGTTTTTCAAAACCCACAACTAGCATGTGTAGGTGGTGTGAATTTGAAAAACTATTTGAATCTTGGTCTTTGTGACCTAGCCTTGCCATGTGATGATTATAGCTCTCCTTGATTGTTTGATTGGCTAATCACACATGACATGGCTTTCTTAAGTCCACAATCTACTTTGTCTCACTTTATCTCTCTCAAGCAAGCAAATTATTGTTTATGCCATTTATTTGGAAAAGAGAAAATAAATTGATGGCATTAGATAAGAAAAGTGATAGTACTCAGTTTGGATCAAGATCATACACCTTTTTGGACTGAGCAACAACAGAGAAAGGGTTTGGAAGAGTGAGAACACATTTTGGAATTATTTGGGCCAGCCCGCGTATACCGGACGTGTCCGGTATGCTACCGGACGTGTCCGGTATGAGCGGGACTATAAAAACAGAGCGTACCCCTTCGGCCCAAACAGACTTGCCTCCTCCAAACCAACCAGCCAGCGCCCTTCTTCTCCCCTAAGGCGACCAAGGATCTCATCAAGAAAAAGAGAGAGAGGGAGATTGCATTGGAGAAGACTTGGATCAAGAATTGAAGGCCCGTGGATTTGGATTTCACATCGCTCTATCTTCTCTCCTCTCAAGGTACCCTAATCACGGACCTCGTCCGATCTACATGGTCAATGCAAGATTTTAAAATTCCTTCGGTCAATATGCTACATTGGTGATATAGAAGCAATGCCCAAAGTTTGGAATTGATCCGTGGTGGTTTGAATCGAGAAACCCCGGTTAGGGTTGCTGGTCGCCCATACCGGACGTGTCCGGTATGCTATCGGACGTGTCCGGTATGGCCCAGCAGAGCAGACTCCCTGCTGTTCTCTGACTCAATCCTATCTCAATGGTTTGTTAGGCTTAGTTTCTTTTGTATCTATGTTTTGCAAACCTTGTGACAACGGTGTGTCGAGGTGATTGTAAAACCTTGGATAAAAGAATCTATGTCTAACTACAATTCAAGAATAAGCTATGGGCATGTATCTAAAATTATTTGGAAATATTTGGATACAGGACAGCAGCCATGAGTGGACGACAGGAGCCGAGGTCCAAGCACAGGCATGATCCAGCACTTGAGAAGTACAAGAAGGCGAGACAGGATATGCATCCTGGATTTCAGCCTACCAGCAGGAGGTCCACCAGGGCTGCCTCTAGTGCAGCAGCTCAGTATGCAGAGGGGTCCGGGAGCTCTTCTTCTGACACAGACACTGATGAGTTCAGAGTGGAGTCTAGAGATGAAAGAAAGAGGAAGAGCACTGACAGAGGATCAGATGGTGACAGCTTAGATGAGGAGCAGGAGATTGAGGAGGAGGAGTCCGTTCCTCCAGTTCAGCACTAGCCTGGTCAGGGGATGCATTATGGTCTTCTTGAGACACGTCTGCCCAATGTGCCCTCCTATGTTCCTAGAGTTGACTACAGGGGAAAGGGTATGACCAGGAAGGCTAGAGATGAGCGAAGGGTTGATCCGAGGAGCTTACCTAAGGTTCAGTACGATCACCGCTTCCAGACAGCCTTTCACTTGGACTTCTACTCCAGTGTGATTCTTACTAGGAACCCAGTAATTGCCAGGTCTCAGTGGATTGACTGGCAATATATTAGAGAGTTGCAGAAGGCCTCAGTTGATAATGCTATTGCCATCTGCCAGAGCACAGGAGTTTATGAGATCATGGAGTTCCAGCATGACTGGAACACAGAGGTAGTAGCTCAGTTCTATGCTACTATGTTCGTTGAGGAGGATGAGAGGCGGATGCACTGGATGCTTGAGGGCCAGTGGTACAGTGTTGACTATGATGTATTTGCCGCCCAGCTTGGCTTCTCTGAGGTTGATCTCCAGAGGGACAGGATCCACACCGAGCAGGTGTTACCTCCTGAGCAGCTCGCATATATGTATCCTCCTGGTGGTCAGAGAGGAGCTGTGGGGAAGGTTCTAGGTCTTCACCCTACCTACAGGTACCTGGACAGGATGTTTAGGAAGACTATTGACTGCAAGGGTGGAGACAAGGGCACCATTGCTGATTACTCCAGGAACCTACTCCACAGGATGGCACCTGATGCTCGGCCCTTCAGCGTGTTTGACTTTATTTGGTCCGAGATCAGGAGTGTTGGAGAGAGGCCCCTCAAGGGCTGTGGTTTTGCTCCTTATATCATGCATATGATTGAGCAGGTGACAGGGCACACATTTGAGTATGATAAGATTCACAAAGCCCTGAAGATTATTGTAGATCTGCCTGAGACCGAGTTACCTCCAGCAGGACCAGGAGGAGCAGCAGCAGCACCAGAGGCAGATGCACCGGGGAGTGGTGCACCAGCAGGAGCTTCACCTTCACCACGTGCTCCTTCACGTTCTACTTCATGCCATGGCAGTCCTCCTTCGCCTATCCACAGGCTTTTCAGCTCCATATTTGGGATGTGCCGTGACATCCAGACCAGGCAGCAGAAGGAGAGGGAGGCTAGGAGGAAGGACACTCGGACTTTGAAGCAAATTGCTTCTAATCTTGAGCTTGATCCTCCTAGGTCTCCTCTATCAGATGAGGCAGCTAGTGAGCCTGAGACTGAGGAGCAGCAGCAGGCTAGATATGATAGAGAGTATGTTGAGTTCATACAGCGACAGCAGCAGCAGCAGGCACCTGAGCACCCTGACACTCTACCACTTCAGGCTCGTGTGCCTACTCACTCTCAGCCACGTCCCAGCACTACAGACGACTATGCTACAGATTGGTGGAGTGACCTAACAGGTGGTGGTGGCTTCTACGGGTCTGGTGGCTATGACGCGTCTGGTGCGGGTGGTTCTCGTCCAACCGGTGTTGCACGATCAGATGATGAGGATGCTGGTCGAGATGATGATGATGAGTGATCTCTGCTTTCCGTGACAGCTTGTAGCCCCTTTGTCCGTAGTATGTCATTGTTGGACCTTTGTGGTGATAGATGACAAAGGGGGAGAGAGACTGATTAAAGCTTCAGGATAGTTTCATTTGCTTATCTTTGTACCTGAAGATATGTACTGCAGGCTATAGTTTGTTTTTGAGCTTCATTGATGTATCTTGGATTTGTGATAGATTGTATCATGTGAGAGATGAGACTTACTTATGCTTTATCTTTGTATCTCTTAAGACATGATCTTTATCTATATATATCAGTGGTTTCTGGACTTGAGAAAATTTGTAATGAGTGCTATGTGTGAATTACATGTGTCATATTTATTTTCATAAGGACTATGCATGCTAGAATGAAAATATTTGATGTGATGCCTTTATATTTATTCTTGTATGATATATCATGTCATATGCATCACGGTTTTCTCTTTGTCACACACACATGCACCCCATGGATGCAATGATTTAGGGGGAGTCTCCTATTTGTTTTAGTATGTGCAATTGACATTTGAGGTCATTTTGTGGATTCTAATCATAAGCACATATTAAGGGGGAGCCTCTCATAAATCATTGAACCCAAAAGTTTAAATGTTTATATCATTTTGTAAGCTTTAATCAAGTTGTCATCAATCACCAAAAAGGGGGAGATTGAAAGTGCATCTAGCCCTTTTGTGGGTTTTGGATGATTGAATGACAACATGATTAAAGGACTAACCCGTTTGCTAAGTGTGAACAGGTAATAGGTTATCTCACAGGTACTTAATGAAAGCCAAAATGATGTGTTGTTGTATAAACAATCTAGTTCAAGCACAAGACAACAATGCAAATGGAATTCATGCTAAGGCTTAATTATTGTGGGATTTCCATGTACTATGTGAAAGCAAGCTCGTGATTATTAGTTAATAAGACATGAGGGATTGCATATGGATTGGTCTCATATTTGAAGCTTGCTAGATTGAAATAAAAATGATAACAATACATAAATGGATGATTCAACACAAGATATGACTTGATGGCTTGAGATGGTGAAGATAGCAAGGAAAGGCTTCGAGGTACTAAGCAAGGGTGAAGGGCAAGCGACGGCTTGGCGGCCAAAGAACCTAGCTAGGGTGAAGAAGAAAGTACTTGTATTTAGTTGAGGTACTAATCAAGCTAAGATGGTCATATTGATGTGGAGGATCAAATCTATGATGAAGTATTTGATGGAAGTGACTTGATACATTTGGGATTATTCAAACTTGATGAATGGAATCAAGTCACATGCTCAAGATGGCTATGCTCAAGTGAAAAGATCAACATCAACATGTTAGCACCCTTACTTGATGAAGATTAGAAAGGACGGCATCAATTCAAAAGAACAACTCAAGTGGTACAAATTCATATTTCCGTTTATTTTGAGTTTAATAGGTATGCCGTACTATTAAGAGGGATGCATCATGTTGATAGATAATGTTTCATAAGTGCTCAAGCCAACCCATGTGAGTTTTGAGTATTTGAGCGACAAAAGTGCTAACTGATCACTTGCTGGTCTGGCAATACCGGACGTGTCCGGTATTCATACCGGACGTGTCCGGTATTTGTCCAGCAGCTGTAAACCTGTTGTTCTCGGGTTGGTTCGTCGGGAGTTCCGACGTAGGTCGGGAGTTCCAACGGTCGGGAGTCCCGGCATGGGTCGGGAGTTCCGACGTGTCGCACTTCAACTGACTTGAGGGTTCACTGTCCTGGTCATACCGGACGTGTCCGGTATTCATACCGGACGTGTCCGGTATGGATGACCAGAGGCCAACGGCTAGTTTTCAAAAGCCGTGAGAGTCGGGAGTTCCGACGGTCGGGAGTTCCGACATGTGTCGGGAGTTTCGACACCTCACTAACTTTAACTCAGTTACATGTTTTTCAAAATTACTGAGGGTCGGGGGTTCTGACTTGAGTCGGGAGTTCCGACGGTCGGAAGTCCCAGCATTCTTCGGGAGTTCCGACACCTCACAACTTCACTGTAACTTAGTTACCGTTGGCGCAGTGTGAGTCATACCGGACGTGTCCGGTATGCATACCGGACATGTCCGGTATTGCAACGGCTATAAAACGGCTAGTTTTTCAAGGGGGCTATAAATACCCCCAAGCCTCCACCTTTGGAGGCTGCTGATTCTGCTGTGATAGACACACGTTTTTGAGCCTTGCCAACTCTCCTAAACCCTCTCTTAGTGAGTGTGTAATCCAAATTGCAAAATCAATTTGTGGGTTGAGAAAGAATTTGAAAAAGAGAGCAAGCCACCACTTGAGCACTTGTGCATATTGTCAATCTCGTGATTCGCATTTGTTACTCTTGGACTCTTCGGTCCTAGACGGCTAGGCGTCGCCGGAGAGCAACCGAGAGATTGTGGTTGCTTCGGAAAGTTTGTAACGGTCGATTCCGCCGCCTCGGAATCATTTAGTGGAAGGAGGAAAAGGAGTTGGAAAAGACTCCGGCTAGAGTGACCTTCGTGGTACCCTCTAGGGCTGACCTTCGCTGGGTCGCCCGTAGCCCCCTCAACGGAGAGTAGGACTCGAACGAGTCCGAACTTCGGTAAAACAAATATCGTGTCTTAATTCGTATTTCATTTGATATTTGTGTTGCTCTAGCTGTGCTGCAGGTTCTCTGTGTATATTGTCATCTCCATTAGGTGCCTGCAGTTTGGTTTGAAGATAGAAATCGAAAGGAGCAAGTTCAGGGCTGATCTGCAGAAATTGTGTATACCGGACACGTCCGGTATTCATACCGGACACGTCCGGTATTTCCTGCCTGCACTGAAAATATTTATTCTCTGTTCTAACTTGGTGTTGCAGGGTTGTAGCTTCTATATATATTCTTTATACCTTGTTTACTTTGTGGCTAACTTGTGAGGGGTGGTAGTACTCTTGATTTGGAGTTTCCATTTTGGAAACTCCCCTTTCTAATTGTTTCCGCATTTAAAGGCGTTAATTTTCAGAAACGCCTATTCACCCCCCTCTAGGCGGCATCCTAGGTCCTTTCAGTTGGCTTGCTCGACCCTGGCTGCTCATCGTTGGCACATTGCCACTTCAAGCCCTCCCTCAGCTCAGAGGGCTCGGACGAATCAAAACGGTCATCTCCCGCCGACTCCGGAGGCACCATCGAGGGCTCGGATGGAGCAGGGCAACCTATTTCTGCCGACTCCAATGCCGCCGTCGAAGGTTTGGACATGGCAGGGCAGTTCATTTCTGCCGGCTCCAGGGGCGCGTCCTCCCCCTCTTGCCTCGCGACATGCCATGGGAAGGGCCCTGCCTGCTGCGAAGGCGGATCCTCATCCCTGACGGCCAGATCATCCCACAAGATGGGCGACATGGAGCCATCATCTTCCTCCTCCTCCTCTTCTTCTTACTCATCTTCTTTCGATGAGCCTTGACGCCGCTTCCCTTGTTGCAGCTTCGCTCGCTGCTTCGACCGTCGTTTCTTCTCCTCGTCGTCCTTCTTCTTCTTCTTACACTACTCATCTGTGGCATGGTTCACCATCCTCATGGCCACATGCTCTAGCAGCGGTGCGACAGAGTACCGAAAGACTAACCCCACTGGCAGCTCGATGAAGACCATTTCCGGCCACATCACGGGATGCCCCGGGATCAGGAACATGGGGTCAGCCTCCCCCATAGCCTTCTTGATGCGCTACGTGACCTCGTTGTCACAGAGCAACCCCTGGTCAAGAGTTCTCCTAATGAGCTATGCGCCATACGTCATCCCATACAGCGGGAGGACGCGCGCCATCAGAGGCGCCACCCTCCTCGTGTGATACCCCCAATGACGTTGGCCCCGCAAAGGTCGTGGGTCTTCAGGAACGCGATGGCCTCGAGGAGGTCGCGCATCCTCTTCTTCTCCTTGATAGGTGACCCCACAGCCATGATGGTGGTACCTCTTCAACCAGGCGCTCGGAGAAGATCGGCAAGGGAGCAGCAAGGTCGTTCTTCAAGTAGAACCAATACGAGTGCCACCCCTTGTTGAATCTAGAGAGCTGGCAGGGCATGTACTCAGTTGCTCGCTGCCCCTAGAGGTGGATGCCCACGCATCCCATCGGCAACAGGGTCTCTCGGCCTCTCTCCTTCTTCTTGATCAAGGAGATGGAGAAGAAATATCTCTAAAGCTTGAAGTGGGGCTTGATCCCCAGGTACCCCTAACACATCACGATGAAGGCCACGATGTGCTGGATCCTGTTGGGGTTCAGGTGCTGCAGCTCGATCTGATAGTGGTGCAGCAGACCCTGGAAGGACAGATGAGGAGGAACCATGAGTCTGCGCTCATAGAAGGGCGCAAAGGAGACGACATAGTCGTTGAGCAGCGCTGGCGCATCCTCATAGCTAGGCACAAGCCACTCCACCGCATCAGTCCTCCTATGGAGAAGACCATGCTTGACGAGGCCCTCCACGCGTGCATGGGTAACATCGAAGCGGTACCACAAATCCATGGAGGATAGAGGTGGCTATGGAGAAGCAAAGGCGGTGCCGGAGGAGCGAAAGCTATGGATCTAGGGCTCTGACGGTGGATTAGCAAGCACGGTAGATTCAAACGACGACGGCGGAGAAGCAGAGAAGGTAAGACTATAGTTTTGATGTGCAGGAACACAAAGGGGGAGGCTGCTATTTATAAGGCGGAGCGGGATGAGAAGGCAAACCGTCCATCCAGATTCATGCGCCCGCTGCACCACGTCATGTCACCTCCCTCTGAAGATCACGCGCACGCTATCTCTGGCTGCGCCCCCGAAGGATACGCTGGATGACGGTTCGCTCGTTCAATGGGCCAAGAACCATCATAGGTAAGAAGGGATCCAGAGCTGAAAACGCTCCTATGACCCATTTGGGACCAGGAGTTTGAAGGCTGGCCCACTTACAGGTTCACAACCGCTCTGGAGCACCCTTAGAGCGAGGGGTGAAAAGGGATGGGCCCACAAGCGGCCAATACCCGGGCGCACGAGCGCCGTGGCCATCCCAGCCCATGTTCGAGTCTTGGTTGATTCCTAGTCCATGGTTTTTCCTCAAAGAAAGGCAACGAGCCCTTGGGACCAGCCAAACAGACCCAAGAACTATATGGACTGACCGCCAAGAGTCTGGAGTCGGTCACTAGCTGACCAATGCCGGACCCCACGAATGGGAAGCCGAGGCCCCACTCGGAATAGCTCGTTAAACAGCTCACCGAGCACCATGTTTCGTCCATCACAAAGATGAGCCGACCCTTGACCAGACCCCTGCTACGCGCGAGGGCTCAAGAAAAGTTGGACACGCAAGGAGACCGAACGCGCGGTCGTAGTATGACGACGAACCAATCGGTTCATAGGGACCGAAATCAAGAAAAACCTTTCTGACCTCCCGAATCCTACGGTTACATGCCCCCAAGAAGACCAATCGTGGCAAAAGGGAACCACCACCCAACCAGGACACGTCGCGGGTTACAAAAAGAAGGCCAAGGCCCTCAAAGTCCTCCCATCCGGAAAAGCCTCCAAAGGAGTATTTTACTCCTCCGCAGGCTCGGGGGCTACTGTCGGGTATCGATATTAGGGATACCCAAAGCAAGGAAGTTAGCACCCACGCTGATTTCCTCGAATGGGGCAAGACATATTAAAAAGTCTCACCCGACCCCAAGGCCGCGGGCTCCGTCTCGCCTAACCTCTAGGCCGCGAGCTCCGTGTCGCCCGACCCCTCGGGTACGGGCTCTGTCTCGCCTGACCCCAAGGACACGGGATCCGTCTCATTCGACGGGGACCCATACCGCCGTCAACCACTCTAGGTCCAAGCGTATGGGCCTGGGTCAAAACTCTGACACTAGTGAAGAGACTAGCACGCCTCGATGTAACCCGTGGCCATGATGGGTCATACCTGAGGATTCACATCAAGAACAGCGTCGGGCGTGCCGGTGCTGTCCTGCCTAACCCTCGTACGAACGCTGACAGGTGCGTCAGTTCATCACGACGTCTGCTAGGACGGAATGGAACGCCATGACCGGCATATGACGCCTGCCCATGGCGCTAGTGACGAACAGGGCCGCGACATGGAGCCGTCCCTATTGACATCTACAGGATCGATGGGACCCGCATGAAGGAGAAGAAGGACCCGGTGGTCCTGGAAGCCTTCTTCTCTCTCTCGTTCTTCTCCTTTTCTCCGCTATAACCCACGCTTTCTCTTCACCTATAAAAGGGGAAGCAGGGCGCACCATAAAGGGAAATCTAGATCCGCACGAGACCGAACCATGAGATAAAAACACAAGAGCACGACACGAGCACATGGTTGAGCAGCGATCGAGTTCTCAGCACCTGTTCACTCCTTTCACTAGAGACTTGGGATCCTTTCCCTCTCTCGCCTGTTTGTAACCCATACTGCAAACCAAGTGTCGGTAACACGAGCAGCAGCAAACTGGACGTAGGGACGTTCCACCCGAACCAGTATAAACCCTTGTGTCCTCTGAGCACACCATCCGAGCCAGACGTGCAAATACAAATTTACTCGTCGGTGGTCCGAAAACATCGACAAACGGTTTTTCCAGGGACAGCCGAGGAATGTCTTCTATCTATTGAGAGGCTTATCGGTCGTTGCTAAGGAGCGACTTGTATACTGAGGACATCATTGACGATGGTCAAGGGTGGATCCCAATAGTGCTAAGGGAGGAGGTGAGGGGGCTCATGCCCCCCTACTTAGTACCATGGCTAGAGCAAAAAAGAGTAAGATGGAGATACCCCACGCCCACCTACCACCGACCTCATGCTATCGCTAACCATCTTACATAGTATTCGTCAACTATATATAAAATGTTTGTATCGTTATTGTATCAAATTAAAGACACTAAATTAAAGTTGTCACTTCTACTCTAGACTAAACACAGGCGACATTCATGCTATGATCGTGAGGTGGACGCTAAGTATATGGTATGGATCTGGCTATTATAGTATATAATAAGCTTTGCCTCCCCCATATTATCACTAAGATTGTCTAAGATCCAAAACAAATTTATGCTTTGTTTAGTATGTACCATTACAGTTGCATCGTATATATTATTATTCATTCTCAAACGAAATGTATCACCGCAATACTTTCCTACTACATAGATCCATCTTTTTTTCTGTCAGACAAAAAAATATGTCAGTGTGTGAACAGCTTAGCTAGCAATATCTACTTGACAATTTGAACAAAACGCAAGAAACTTGCGTGCTGGGCAATAATTCAGTAATCATCCAATCAGGGGGGGCCGCGACCAGGCACCACAAGCTGCAGGCCGGCGCCTGATGTGGTGGAGGATAAGAGACGAACGGCGCCGGAGGATACACATAGATACACTGATAGTCTTCACGGTAGCAGTATAGCAGATCGACTAGCAGAAGAATATAGAGGAGGAAGCAAAGTAGTAGTAGCAAAAGGCCGGGCAAATGCGATGCAGCAATCAGGATGAACAGCTGCTGCAAGCATGCTATATGTGAGCTACGAAACAAGGTCGACATAGCTCGCATGCATCCAGCAGCAGCATCTATACCCGGGCGGCCGGGCGATCGACCAGATCAGACGATCACGGCGGCTAGCTCACGGGAACTTGTTTGCTGGCGCGGTGGCGCCGCCTGGCAGGACGCGTCCGACACGGTGCACGCTGTAGTGGGATCACAAGTGAAAATTCTGAATGTTACATGCTGCACAGTAGCTAGGGATCAGATCGATAACAACAACAACATCAGCAGCAGGGGCCTGGCCGGCTGGGCATTTTTGTTCAGAACGAGAGCAGCAGCATCGTCTTCTTCCTCCCCTCGCTCAGCTCAGCTAGCTGGCCTCGTTCTTGTGCACACGCACTGTATATTCTTCATTTGCACAGGCTCTCACAGTTTGCAAACCAGCTGCATGCAGTGGATGGAGCTCATAGCAGCTAGTAGCTAGCAAGCTGGTTTGCAAATGTGAGGCGTCAGGCAGCAGCTCTGCGTGAGGATGGCAGTGACTGGAGATGAGTGGCAGAGTGCAGTGCAGCAGACATGCGTAGGGACGGTAAGGCTGTGCGCTGCAGTCCAGTAGCTCCAGCCGGCCGGGCGGCGTGGCAACGGGCAAATGTGAGGCGTCGTGTAGCTAGCCATTCACGTGACTCTCGCTAGGCTAGCGGCGGCTAGCCTAAGTGCACCCAGTGGTCCGAGTCCGAGTCTGGCCCATGCCATGTCATGCACCAGAAAGCGTTCTCCAGCTCCACAAAATACACTAAACTACAGTGTGCATGCTGTGTCTGTCACTGTGTGCGTGATCTGTTTTTGAAACAATTCGATCCGTGCATGCATGCATGCCTGTGGACGGTGTATGTAATAGACTGTAAAGCATTGGACAATTACCGGATATGAAGCAAACCAAAAGGACTGGATCGGACAAACTACTAAACTACAGTGGATTTTGAGTTGCAAATGTGAACACTTTTTTTATATACTCCTTCCTTCCAAAAAGACCGTTGTTTTCTCATTCATTCCTAAAACAACGGTCTTTTGGGACATTTATTCCTAAAACAATGGTCTTTTGGGGCGGAGGGAGTACAAAAAGATGTATTTGTCATGTTCTAGAGATTCCCGTAAAAATATTTTGAATCTACATTCTCTTTCGAAACGTTTTTTTTTATGAATCATAAGCACTTCGTGAAATCGTTTCGCTCGCTCCCTAGATTCTTGAAACTAGAACTATATTACTACAATCAGGAGAAACTATGTTTTTTGTGTATCTATAGACTAGGACAAAACGAGAATCGGTTCTAAGCGATTCTCCCTGAAATGTTTCTTTTTGTGGTGTTTGCATTGGCAGCGATTCTAGTGATTCTACTGAGAATTTGAATCATTTCTCACTGCCAAACGCACCCTTAGCCAAACTTAAGGTAGTTTAATCCATTATATGAGAGAGAGAGAGAGAGAGAGAGAGAGAGTAAAGGAGAACAAACAATCTCTAGCATGTAAATATGCAGACAAGAAAAGGAGAAAAGAGGGATGATATATTCAGTTGGACTGGAGGTGACAACTTCTCGCCTTCTTCTCCCAAAACAGCTTAGGTTTCTAGGTCTTCTTTTGCACTCAAGTAGTAAGTCGTTTTCCCACTCTTCCAACCTATAAAGCGATGAATTGCAAAGTCGAGCTGACTTCTTTGCTACTATGGAAAGTGTTCGGCTGACATTAAAGTGACACTGGAGCAGCTGAAAATACTGTAGCAGCTGGAAAATAGTGGCAGAAACCACTGTTCTGGCTGGAAAAAAAAAGAGGCGCCAACCAGCCGAAGCCGCCCAGCCGAACAAGCTGTAGTGTTGATTTTGATGTTTTCATAAGTGCCACGTCATTTAAAGTCATTTGCTAGCTAGCCTCTGTTTGGATCCATTTGTCATGGCCCTTAAACTTTTGCTGCTAAATTTTAGTCTTTGCTTGGGTGTTTGGATCCATGCCAAAAAGAAATGGGCTAAAAGTGCAAAATGAGGTGTCCTTCACACTCCCATGCTTTTAGCTCAGTTTTGCACCTCTTGAGGTACAAATGGACTAAACTTTAGCCTCCCCTTTCGCTCACTTTTAGCCTACCTGTTTGGATCCATTTGCCAAAAAAAAAGCCAAGTGTAGGCAAAAGTTTTGTCATGGGAAACAAACATGGCCATACTCGATACATAGAGCATTTCATTTTGTTGTTCAGTGCAAGGGCGAGAACCTAGCTAGCCACGGTAATTAAATGATAGATGAAACCTCATGAATGGAAACTTACGTGCCGATAAATGTGCACCTGTGGTCGGTCTACATGCATGGTATGGGCCATGCTTGGATGCATCGACGCATGCGCGGGCGCGTACGTACAAGAATCTGACGACGGGGACGACCGATGAGATACATAGTACATGAGAGGAACGTGACCTGGGTGTCATTTTCCGTTACGCCCTCATCTCGGACAGAATGCCGGTTATTCCGGCGAGACAAGCAGTAAAAGCTGAAGCTTGCATTTGCATGCATATATATTGGGGCTACACAGTCATGCCTGCATGGCGACGACCAGGCCGGCTGAGCCCGTACAGTGCAGTGTACCAGGTTGGTGGTATTCCATGCATATATTGTGTGGATGAGCTAGCGACCACTAGCTTGTTTCTTCATACGTACACATGCATGTTCTTGGAGCCACGTACAGTGTCTCGGTAGCTGTAGTACTCCATTAGCTACATGCAATAGCTAGCGAGAGAGAATATATGACATGATTCAAGTTCACTGTATATACATGCCTAAGGCCTTCCACAGTGTGGAGGCGGTGATCAAATGAGCATCGGACTCTGCAGTGTTGAAAAAAAGTTAGCACCGCAGCCTCTACATGCTGCAGTGGGATGAAGTGATGCCTCAATCTTCTCACTCCTTCTCGGGCATCACTTAAGGCACACACTGCAGAGGGCCTAATAATTCTACAGACTGAGAATCTGAGATGATCGATCAATCGATCGAATATATATATAAAAAAAAGAGTAGTACGCACGAATGCTGTCAGAAGCTAGCTCACAAAGGATTGGCCCACCGATTTTGGGCCTTCGGTAGTGAAAATGGGCCACAGTTTGCTTTTGCTGTGTTTAGTTCACGAAATTTAGGAACTTGGTTATCGTAGCACTTTCATTTTTATTTGGCAATTAATGTTTAATTATGGACTAATTAGGCTCAAAACGTTCGTATCGAGATTTCTAACTAAACTGTGTAATTATTATTTTTTTGTTTATATTTAATGCTCCATGCACGTATCATAATATTTAATGGGATAGCTACTGTAGCACTTTTTTAGAAAACTTTTTGAGAACTAATCAAGCCCTTCGTCAATCATCTTATTATCATCATCAATCAAGCAGCAGTATACGTACTGCTCGCCACTGTGCAAGCCGTGACACAACATGACACACAAGCATATCATCAGTCTTTCACTCTGCTGCTGGCTGGACGTAGTGTCACTTCATACCCGAGCTCACTACAACTTGCATGCCATCATCCCCTACCAGTGCCAGCAGGCAGCAGCTGTGCTGTGTGCTGTGTGTATATCTCTCTGCCTGGAGATGATTGTGAACATCATGCCCGTATTATTGACCTCTTCCTTTTTCATTCCCTGCCTGGGTCGGATCGGAACGGATCCCAGGACTACTGAATGTCTGAATGCATGCATGACTAGCTAGATGTACCATCGATCAGGCTTTACGCTCAGTGCATATACCTTTCTTTTCAGTATCAGCTCGTGGATTACTGTAAAAACTGAATTACAATTGAAGTTAAACCCCGAAAAATAGACTGTTAATTTGCATCTCAGCAAGCTAGGTTTTACGCAAGCTAGATTTCACAATCCAGTGGGAATCCAGCAGGCATATATATATACACACACTATGGGCTTGTTCGCTTGTCTGAATTCTGGAGTAATCTGGATGGTTTGGAGCAGGGCTGTCCTGAGGAGATACGAGGCCTTGTACAAAACTAAAAAATGAGGCCAACTAGTCTAGAAAAAAATCTCTATTCTTTGTTTTTTCTTGAGCTTTTGCCAACTCGATTCAAAATTTTTAGACCGATTTGCAGAAGATATGGCTTCAATCTTCAAACACTAGTCCACTAGGCGAGTCTAGATGAAAAGAACAAAATTTAGAGATTGATCCGCTACTCGCTATAGTTCAATGTGAATGAATTGGAAAAAAAAGAAATATGAATGATTAGTATTACCTTCAGCCTTCAGGGCCTTGCCTCGGTGCCTCGCCGTTGCTGTCACTCGCAATACATGGCCGATAGGAGACGGACAGGTTTGGGATCGCAGGAGTCGGGAGACAAAACGACGCCGTGCGGGCTCCGAAAAACCATTTTTTTATTAAGCTTGCCAATGGTGATCCTGTTTTGGGCCAACGAAACAAAATCTGCTTAGCTATATGGGTTATGGTACTAGAAAATTGGAGGCCTATCAGAACTGGAGGCCCTGCGACGTCGCCCTGGCTGCACGCCCGCAGGGATGACCCTGGTTTGGAGGAATGCTGGATGAATTTGTGAGAGAAAAACAATGTTCCAGATGAAAAAAATAAGCGAATCAAGCCGGGTTTAAGGTATATATATATACTAACGCTATAAAATAACTTATTCTGTAGCCACTTTGAGTTACAATAATTACTATGTTAATTTACGAGATTATAGTAACTTCTTACTAAGTGGTTTACTATAACGTTATGGTAAATATCCCCATGTGCTATAGTAACCCAACTATCGTAAATATGTATTGACATTATCGTAAATTAGTATATAAAATTATCGTAAATGAAGGTGGCTACAGAATAACTTATTTTGTAGCTGGCTACTGAATATACTCTCCCTATATTATATATATACTGAATATACTCTCCCTATATTATATATATATATATATATATATATATATATATATATATATATATATATATATATATATATATATATATATAAAGCAATATAACAAGCGCACGCATATGGTTATTTTTTGCATTGGTCATGAACGACAGAGTACACTGTACGACTTCCGAGGCTAGCTAGCCAGTAACCAATGCAAGCTAATAAGCGTGCATCACGGGTGCTGTTAACTGTGCGAGAGGCAGGCAGGCATATGATATATCTACCGATCATCGGTGAACGCATGCATGCAGTGTTTTGTACATGCATCGTGTCCCCTTGTCCCTCGCTTGTTGCTTCCCCTTTGTTTGCATTGTACACTAGGAGTGCTACTGCTAGCTACTATACTTGACATAGGCCCTGTTTAGTTGGCCAATTTTTTTTGGAAAATAGTATTATAGCACTTTTGTTGTTATTTGACAATTAGTGTCTAATCATAGTCTAATTAAGTTTAAAAGATTCGTCTCGTGAATTTCGTCTAAACTGTGTAATTAGTTTTATTTTTTATTTATATTTAATGTTTCATGCATGCGTCCAAAGATTCGATGTGATGGGGAATCTTGAAAAACTTGGTAAAGTTTTGGGAACTAAACAGGCACATATATGATATATAAGAGCCCTCCTATAAATGTCTGTCGTATTCGTTTCCCGATAAATAACTTTGACTAAATATATATTTAAAATATTAATATTTATGATACATAATTAGTATCATCGATGGATATTTGAATCTAGTTTTTAATAAAATTATTTGGAGATAAAAATGTTGCATGTATTTTCTATAAAGTCAAAGTTATTGACACGTAAATTATAGCGATAAATATTTAGGTACCGTGGGAGTATATATTTCTGAACAACAGTATCTCACTATCCTGCCCCACGTGACACTGCGTGCGCCATGTCTCCCCAGTCCCAAGCTAGTATACAAGTCTGCACACCACCTCCGTAGTAGCGTCTTTGTCTCGTCTTGTTTAGAGCTACATGCCATGCCATGCCATTCCCTGCCCTGCCCTGTTGGTTTACATCGATCGAGCTATTCAGATTGGACAGTCTCTTGAATTAATTAATACGCCTCGTGACGACTAGCTTTTCTGCATTGCCTGCAAACGGCTAGTAGGTTAAATTTCCACAGGTTCTGTCGGCGACGGAGCCAGGGATTATATGCACATAGAGGGGGACCGGTTCAAGGGATTCAGCATATCTGCAAATTGAACGTAGCTCATCTGTATTGTTTTGGCTGAAGTTTGGGATTTTGACTATAGTAGAATTTTCGTTTTTATTTGATAATTAATATTCAATTATGGACTAATTAGGCTTAAAACGTTCGTCTCACGATTTTCCAACCAAACTGTGTAATTAGTTTTTTTTCGTCTACATTAATGCTCCATGTACGTACCGCAAGATTCGATGTGATGGTTACTGTAGCACTTTTTGGGAAAAGTTTTTGGAATTAAACAAGGCCTCGGTGAAATATGATCATTTGGGTTAGTCGTCGATGTGACTGCTCCTGTTTTCTTGAGTTTAGGGCGCGTTTAGTTGGCAAAATTTTTTGGGTTTTGCTATTGTAGCACTTTCGTTTGTATTTGGCAATTAGTGTCTAATTATGGACTAATTAGGTTCGAAAGTTTCGTCTCGCGATTTCTCACCCAACTGTGTAATTAGTTTTGTTTTTCGTCTACATTTAGTACTCCATGCATATGTTACCAGATTCGATGTGACACTTTGAGGTGAATTTTTTTTAATCTAAACAGGGCCTTACTCTAGTCTTTGATGAATAACAATGCTATTATTCCCATAGTAGGTGGCTGTGTTTGTCGACAACGAGGCGCGTATGGTCCCTCATGCAAATCTCAAAATCTAACGTTTTAGTACAAGTATTTTGGAGGTGATCGTAGCGGGGTAGGATGTATGTTTGATCCTAGGTGTGAGTGTGCGCGCGCACATGTATGCTCCTCTATGTCTGTACTGCGATTTCACGCTAAAAAGAGAATCGGTATGTAACAATCGTGCGACTCAATGAGCTTTGTGTGATGATAAAAGTTTTGATGACCGCCGAATCGTTATTACTAGTTAAGTATGTGTTCAGTAAAGTGTAAATATAACAAAGCATAAGTATGGATTTAGTAAAATCTAAAATTTCATTTATTATATAATTTTGTCATCTAGAAAACAACAATGAATGTAGGAGTATATGATAACATTTTTTTATCATACTTTCTATATAAATATAGATTATTGTTAACTATACATAAGTACAAAATGCTGTTGTATTTGCTAGGGAGGCCATCCGTTCTAAAATAAGTACGTACATCTCTTATGCGTGCACATACTAGACATTTGCATTTAATTTATTTTTGAGACGGAGGGAGCTGGCATATATCCATGTAATTAATTTGTTTTCCTTGCTTTGGAAATTAGAGAGTACGAACTCGACCTGCAGGGGTAAGATAGCCCCGGGCATTGTGCCTAAAAAGAAGACCTTCTCACGCAGCTCGAGAAAACCCTGAACCTCTGCCCACCCATACACAACGGCATCGTAGCTCCTGTGAGACTGGGCTGGCCTTAGACCTATGCTTTGGCGTGGGGTAGACGAGGAGATTTTTTTTTCAACGCGCTGATAAACTGCGCCTCCTCTGGCCAACTGTAACACCCTAGGTGTTAAAAGGCTAATTAAAATCATGATCATGCCATCATCAAGCATAATTACCAAGTGTCATGTCATGTATGCACTCTAAGTTTCATTTATAGCATTGCTATGTTGCACATGTAGTGTTTCATATGTTGCATATGTTATATTTTATATGTTGTTTGAAATGTTGTCATTAATATCAAATAAGAAACTTTGTGATTTTATATATACGAATTTGCTTAAACAATTAAAATTTTGTTAATATAAATTTTGTAGTTCATAGTATGCTCTTAAATATAGAACAAAGATTTGTTTGAATTTCCAAGTCAAAAATGTTTAAATTTGAGCTCAAAGTTTGAATTCTAAACGAGTTTTCCAAACTTGACCATTTGTGGTTAAGTCCCTGGAAAAACAGTGTTAAAGTTCCAACTTTGGTGAATTATTAAATCAATTTTCATGAATAAAATTTGTACAACTTTTGTTTCATTGTTTAGTGTAATGTTTAAGCTTTGATAATGAGCAATTGGTTGATTTGTTTGATTACTGTTTAAACACTAATTAATTAGTTAAAATTACTCATCAAAAATCAGTTTTACAAAACCCAAACTGAATTCCAGTTTTCAGTTTGAATGTGCTTGTGTTCTATCCTCTTGATCTCTCTAACCAATTAGAATTAGGAGATAGCGTTTAAAGCAAAGATGGAGAGCAGATTAAGGTGAACAACTTTTGTTTTTGGAGCTCAGCGAGTTGTCACATGAAATCGGAAGAAAATGAAGGAAGAAGAACGGCTGTCAGGCTGCTACAGGAACCTCGCGCGAGCTGCCTGCTATGGTGTCACCTCCTTGCACGATTTGGCCGCGCCTTCGCGGCGTTTCCCGCGCGGACGCCTGTGTGTTGAGCTCGCGAAGGTGCTGCCAACGTCGTGACATCACCCTCGCCTTTAATTACCCCACGCCGGCCGCCGTTCTCTTCTTTCTCTCCTTCTGTAGCCGCCGTCGAGCACCAATCGCCGGTGAAATTCATCACCATCGATCCACCCGCGTCCAATAGCTCATGACTGCAGCTTCGCATGCCCCTTGCGCTTCTCCCTGTCATGCTTGTGCCGTCTTCCCTTGCCAGAGTAGGGCGCGCGTGCTGTTTCCGCCACGGCGACCCACCATGCCCGCCGTTGGGCGCTCCACCGTGGCTAGGCTACTCGGGCTGCTCTCTCCATTGTCCCTAGCTTGTTTTACCTTTACCTCGACTCCGTTATGCTCATAGGCTCACATGTTTTTACAGGCGAGCTTCAGACGAGCCGGAACGCCGTCACCATCGAGCGTTCGTGCCACCGCCTTCATCTCCACTGTCGACCAATCAAGTCTAGGTGAGCACCGCGAAGCCGTCCTATGCTTTCTGGTAACCACATGATTGACTCGTTAATCAAATAATTAAAATGCTTTGTAAAGCATAACCCTAATTGTACTACGAAGGAAAGTTGTATTCAACTTTCTTAGATTAGTTTAAGTTTTGTTATGCACTTATGTGTCTCTCATCATGCATCATGTCATGCATTCCATCCTGCTAAGCATGCATCATTATTACGTGTAGTGTACGAGAGTGAGAAGACTCGTGTTGATCAAGTTTCGAAGAAGGTCCATCCACCCGTGGTGTTGGTGCCAAGTTTAACCTCTGGATCTTTCTGAGGAAACTAACGTTCTCTGCAACGCAGGCAAGCCCTGGTGCATACCACCCTTCTCTAGTATTTATAAATCTTTATTACACTTTAAGTCTTGTGAGATGTGCATGAAGTAATTAGGAGTTGGTCGAATACCGTTGCTGCATGATTACCTTGATAATAAGGTATCCTTAGTTATACCCTGCTAGTAGTATGAATAGGTCGGTATCTCTTATGCTTAGTAATGCTTAGACTTCCGTAAAAGTCGAATGGTGGTTTCATCATTCGAGAGAAACATGTTTACCTTGCTCTTCTCGGCTCTGCCAATGGATCATGAGAATACCATGATAATGTTAATGCTTAAATTGAGACCGGGCGGGTGTCTTGCATCGTGAAATGAGCTGGTGTAGTGATTCGTCTGTGTCGGTTAAGGACTGTTCGTTGTTGGCCCTTGGATCAAGATTTTTGCAGCACTAGCCATGTACTCTGGTAAGCCAGAGTACCTCGGCTATTCCATTATGCGAACTGATAATGCACACTGGGAGTGGAGAGATGGCGGGAGTAGCGTGTACCCACCCTGCAAGATAACCGTCCGAGATGGAGCTGAGCGGTGGAATACTATGCTCCCAGGAGGTGCGATCCAGTTCATGTTTTGGAGGCTCCATGGGAATGGTTGATATATGTAGGTCCGGGACCTGCATATATCGTGTGGTTGCGAATCCCTAGTTGGGTTTTAATCGATTTGAATCATCGTTTGCTCTACGGTAAAAGGAGACTTGATCCCCGTACCATCATCGTAGTTAATCAATGGAACCTGGTGACTTATGGAAATGAGAAGAAAAGAGATGAGATTGTAAGGAAAATGGACCCTAGGCTCATTTACTTTGGATCTTGGGGTTTGATGACTAACACAACCAAATTGGACTAATGAATTTGCAAGTGTTTGTTTTGTAGTTCAATATGGTGCAAGACGTAACTTGGACGAAGGCGACGTGATGATCCGATGATCAACACCTCAAGCAAGACCTTAGAAGCACAAGAAAAGACCCAAGAGATCAAGCAAAGTCCAAGCATGAAGATTAGAACCAAGCCGTATGCAAGATCACGAAGAAATGAGCTCACTGTGGTGACCGGATGCTGGACCAAACGCTGGACAAGCGACTGAACACTACGACCAGACGTTGGGCAAGTGGCTCAACAGACAGGCGACCGGACGCTGATGGCAACCAACCGGACGTAGGACAACAGCGTCCGATCAAGTATAGTAAGGTTTCAGAGCAGCAAATCTGCGACCGGACGCGTCCGGTGGTAGGTGACCGGACGCTGGCCAGCGTCTGATCAGCACATTGCCGGCTCAACGGTCGGGACGACCGGACACGTCCGGTCAGGATGATTCAGCGTCCGGTCAGTAGCAGAATTGCGGGAGTTTGACCCCAACGGCTACTTTCTCAGTGGGGCTTATAAATACAACCCCCAACCGGCCATTTGAGAGGAGTGGAGCTGAGGAAACATATTAAGGGTGTTGATACACTATTTTAGTGATCTCCACTTGCATAGTGCTTAGTATTTTATTAGGTGATTAGCGTAGGTGCTTTGCGAAGTGCTTAGGTTGATTAGACCACCACTTATACGCTTGCTCTAGGTTTAGGCCTAGTGTTTAGTGAGGTTTGCATACCTCCTGCTACCCCGTGCTTGTGAGCACAAGTGTTGTACATCGGAGGGGCTTGAAGTCTTGCGAGATCACACCAACCGAGTTTGTAGTGTGGCCGCCACCGCGTACCGGAGGAACAAGGCCTGCGGTGTTTCAGCCAGAAACTTGATAGTGAAGACAGCGGGGAGCATCCGGGAGAGGCTTGCCGGAAGGCACGTCGGAGACCCACTTGCGTGTGGGGAAGGCCCGAGGCTATCCATGGAGTTACCTGACCGGGAGCTTGGCCCTTGTGAGGGATTCCTTGCAAGGGGCTCCAACGAGGACTAGGGGGAAGCTTGCGCGCTTCTCGATACCTCTGTAAAAATACCGGAGTTGTCGACGGGAGTTTGCATATCTCTACCTTGCTCTTTAGCTTCCGCATTTCCATTGATTACTTTACTACGTTTGCGGTAGAGATAGCAACACACTAGCAAAACCATAGTTGCACATCTAGATAGTTTATCTATTATATAGGTTTTGCTAGAGTTAGAAAAAGAGGCCATAGTTTTGGAGTTAGATTTTTAAGTTGCCTAATTCACCCCCCCCCCTCTTAGGTGTCACGGTCCCTTCAATTGGTATCAGAGCCGGTTGGCTCAATTGGTACCTTTGGCTTAACCGCCGTTGAGCCGACGCTATTTAGAGTGGTTGGGATGGATACCGCTAGGCCTCCGCACTTTGACGGCACTAACTTCCCATACTATAAAGTTAGAATGGTTTGCCACCTTGAGGCGGTTGATTTGGGTGTATGGAGAGTCACTCGTGACGGGATGAAACCCATCAAGAATGCTAAAAAACCCACAAAGAGTGATGAAAAAGAAATGCACTTCAATGCTAGAGCTAAAAATTGCTTGTTTGAATCACTTAGTATGGATGTTTTTAACCAAGTATTCACTTTAAATACGGCACATGAAATTTGGTTAAAACTCCAAGAGCTCCATGACGGCATAAGCAATATCCGTGAGCAAAAACATTGTCTAACAAAGCAAAACTATGATTCCTTTACTATGAATGATGATGAGCTTGTTCGTGATATGTATTCTCGTTTGAATCTAATTATCAATGAGCTCCATTCTATAGGATTATTAAAGCTAGATAATGCGGACATCGTGAGGAAGATCATCTTCGTGATACCACAAAAGAAATATACAAGCATCATCACCATCCTTCACAACATAGAGGACTTGAGCAACATGACCCCGGGCATAGCCATTGGCAAGTTAGTGGCATTTGAAATGTCACGTAAGATGGGTCAAGAAGAAGCTTCTTCATCAAGCAAAGGCAAAGCTCTCGCTTGTAGCGAGAAAAAGAAGATGAAGGGCAAGCAAGTTGAGACAAGCTCAAGCTCAAGTTCCTCAAGTGAAGATGAAGAAGATGAGGACGATGATGAAGATTCAAGTGATGATCAATCTTCCTCCTCCACCTCCGATCTTGATGAAGAATCAATCAAAGTGATCAACAAGGTGGAGAAGATGATCCAAAGGCTAAATATCAAGGGTGTGCCCATCCAAATTCAAGATTTCAATTTCTCAAATTAAAGAAATGAGCAAAGAAAGAGAGGATGCTATGGATACGGCGAGTTGGGGCACTTTGTGGAAGTTTGTCCAAACAAGCCCACACCCAAAACAAAGAAGAAGACATGCAAGAAACAAGCTCTCACATCAATAAGATCATGGGATGATTCTTCAAGTGAAGAAGAACCCCATCACAAGAGGCGAGGCCGCAAGCACTCATCATCAAGCTCTTCTCATGTGTGCCTTCTGGCACAAGGTAACGAAAGTTATTCCTCTAGTGAGAGTGATAGTGATGATGATATGCCTTCTTATCATGAACTTGTGCAAGAAAATATTAATTATGCTAAAGCTTGCACTAGTCAACAAAAGAAGCTCAAAAGTTTAAAAGAAAAGCTAGATAGTTCACAAAAAGCATACAAAACCTTGCTTGAACAATATGAGGACTTTGCTAATCTCAATGTTGAACTATCTACTAAAATTGAGAAACTTGAGACTAGTGCAACAACAAATGCATGCACAATCAACGATGAGCAACTCTTAAAGAAAAATGAAAAATTAAAAGAAAAGTTAGCTAGCTCACAAGAAGCATATAATAGTTTGCTTGCTAAAATGGAAACCATATGCAAATATTGTGATGAGCTAACTAATAAAGTTGCCAATCTTGAAGCCGTTAGCACAACCCCCTACCAAGGCATCTAAAAAGAAAAGTTCTATCTTTAACATGTCTAAAAAGGATGCCTCTACTTCTTGTAATGATTTATGTTTAGACTCACCTTTGTGCAACCAAGTTTGTGTTGAGAAAGTTGTTGTAGATACATGCACACGAGAGGTTGCAAAGGAGAATGAGCAACTCAAGCAAGAAGTAGCTCGCCTCATCAAGGACTTGACTCAAGTGAAAGGCAAGACGAAGCAAACCCAACTTCATCAAGATAACACCGTCAAGAGAGTGAAGAAGCTTGATGAAGGACAAACCATGGTTTGTTATGTGTGCCACAAAGAAGGTCACAAGTCCTATGAGTGCAAGGTGAAAAATGGGGGAGGAGCAAAGAAGAAGGAGAAAAAGCAAACAAGCAAGCTCTCCAACACCTACACCAACAAGGTGGACAAGAAGGCCTCCACACCTTATCTCTTGAAGAAGAAAAATGACAAGGTGGTGGCCATCAAGGTAAACAAGCAAGCCAACTATGGGGTCAAATGCTTTTGGGTGCCAAAGAAAATCATTTCAAACATGAAGAGCACCAAGAAGGTTTGGATCCCGAAAGGGAAGTGAGAAGTCCATCGGATTTCGGGGAATTTGGAGACTTAGCAAAGTATGGGTGCATTTCATGGAGTGCATCATGATGGACAAAATCATTACCAAGTGGGTTAGTGAATACTATGGACCCAAATTCTCCTTCCCATGTTAGGTAACTAGATGTTATTGCTTTTTAATTGGTACATCTTGCAATTAGATTCTCCTACAATTAGTATCTTTAAGCATCTAGTTATTCTTCATGCCTAGGTTTGCATTTGCATGCTTATATCTTTTGTCATGCATACACTAGGTATATCTTATGGTAGGCTTGCTCGGTCTCATTTTTAACCCTTGGAGCAAACCTACATGGTTTAAAATTGCTTAGAAGCACGACACATAGCTTGTCTTACTTGTGGTAGAACCTCCTAAATTATAGGACCCACATGCACTTGTCACTATCCAACGACCTTTGACAACTATGCATATGTTCCTGGTAACTTAAGAAGTCTGTTGGGTGTCCTCGAGGAACCCCGAATCATCCATGATTTCCGAGTAGGATCACATTACAGAGTCATTGCAGTATTACAACATTTATTCAAATACATACATCAGAGTAAAATAGCGGAAGTCTTACGATAACATAGTTTACAAACCAGTTGTTTTAAACCTTACAAACTAAGTTCGATAATTATTACAAACCATAGTAGTAGTGGAGTGGCATAATTAACATAAACATAACACACAAAATAAGCATCCTGCCCAAGGATCACACATTCATTTATCGTCATCGACCTGAACAACAGTCATGCAGCAAGATCCACAACAGACCTGCTCATGAGGCTCACCTACAACAAGGGTCAACGAACCCTGAGTACAAAAGAACTCAACAAGACTTAACCGAAATAAAGACTGAGAAGACTCAGGAATGTAGGCTCGGGGATTCAAGGTATGGCATTAGCAATACTCAAAGTTCTTTCGCATAAAATCTCTTTAGCAAAATTTTAGTATTTCAATATTTAAACTTCATAAGAACAATATATGAATCTGCCATGATCCGTAATGAGATCATGAACTTCATATCAAACTCTTCTCAAACCTTTCTCAAGTTTTAGTTATTAAACTACGATGATGAACAGTGAGTTGAGTCTCCATAACCGAGGAGCAATGACGATTCGAACCGATTAAAAACCCAGCTGGGGATTCCAGACCACACGACATATGCAGGTCCCTGACTTAAATATATCAACCTACCCTTAGGTCTCCTAAAACAAGAATGGGTCTGCGCCACCCGAGAATACAGTACTCCACCAATCCGGCCCATTGCCACGTGGGTACATGCTATTCTCGCCATCTCTCCACTCCTAGTGCGCGATTAGCCATTCTCGTAATAGAGTTGCCAAGTTAAGGCTTACCGGAGTATGTGGTTAGTACTACAAAGTCTCATCTCATGTAATTCAACAACGGATGGACCTTAATCGACACAGGCGGAAAGAAGCCGCTCACAAGACCTCCATATCTTGTGGCTCTCACACACCGAGTCCGCCCGGTCTAGATTTATTACTTCCATGTTCACATCTCATGATAACATAAGTAACCAAAGATCCATTTAAAACTCGCAGGTGACAGGTAATCACCCGACTAAGCATGACTAAGCATAACTAGTCATTTACGAATAAAACAGGTAATCAAGGTAGATATAGAAGAACAAGGTTGGTAATGCACCAATTAGGTTTCCACTTGACTCCCAATCACTTAATGCAGTCTATAAAAGCAAAAAGCGATAAAATTTGTAAAACACAAGGTAGGGTTAAATGCATCCGGGGCTTGCCTTCGTTGACGAAAAAGTTAAGTTCCTACGGCGTTCCACAAGTATCCGATTCGACCTCAACAGGCGGATTAACCTCCTCCGTAACTTGATGAACTACCACGTGTTCACCTTCGTTCACTACACATAGTAACAATGCCATGTTTAACATGATGCGGGATATGAAACATATGCTCGATGATGGATGTAAAATTAACAATTCAGATACAACTTTCCTTCGCGGTACAGCTGCAAGTCAAGCTAACTAAACCTGTCTCGTAACACATACATTAATTGCCAAGGATCATTACCAACTAATGACCCAAGGTCATCACTCAATCCAAAATTTCAAACAAAACCTAAATCATTAAAGGTTACTATTTGCTTTTATGAATTAATTATTTAATTTAAAATTATGAAATAAATCAACTTATTCTAATTGAGCTCAAAATTTTAGTAAAGATTCATCACATGATAAGTAAGTGGCAAAACAAATTTCATAATTTTTGGATAATTCATTGAGCCTAGAAAAATCATGGAAATCCATTTATTCATTAATTGAGCAATTTTTCATCACATTCAAGAAGTACTGAAAAATAATATTTCATATTTTCCTAAATAGTATTCATCACAGAGAGGTCACACAAAAATTTTCATAATTTTTGGAGCTTTAAATAAATCTACACAAAAATAACAAAAATAGACACTATTCATTCGATTCTAAAAAAGGAAAAATCATTTTCAAACAACACAGTCGCTGACATACGGGTCCCACCTGTCATCCCTAACCTCTAGCTTTGACCGCGACGATGACGGCACAGACCGACGCTAACTCGCCGACGGTGAGTCCAACGGCGACGGCCAAAGTACCAAAACACTCACAACAACATGGCGCATCGATTGGAGACACTAGCTAACTCAAGCACGGCACGATTCGAGGCTGACGCCGGCCATGGCGGACGCGGTGACACGGCAGCACTACGCCGATGAAACAAGGCTGGTAGAGATCAAACAAAAGGCACGGAAAGGTTCAGCAGCTCACCATGATCATGTTGGAGCAAAGAATGAGACCGGAGAAGCTACGGTGACGTGGGTCGACGTTGACAGCGGTCACGACGGAGCAGACTTCGTCGACGACAGTGTATCGGTGACTGTAGTGGGCAAAACGAGCAAGCAACAGGTCATAGAGCATCACAGGAACATGGCGAAGCTGACAGCATACCAAGCACGAGCAGAGACAGACCGTGGAGCTCTGGCCACGGCGAAGCGCGCTCGACGGAGATGCTGCCGGCCGTGAGGAAGAAAGGCTGCTAGCGGCGATTCCTGATGGACTCAGGCAACCACAGTTGGTGGGATGGGTTCACAAGGAGGAGACAGAGTTGGAACACTGCTTTGCCGAGGCTGGTTTGCGCTGAGGAGGCGAGGTGAGCTCGACGAAGCTAAGACGACGGCGTCGGGAAACAGAGGAGAGAAATGAAGGTCGACGACGGCGTCTGATCTATATAGCGCGGCCAAAAGAGCGAGGAGACGACACGCAGTGACCCGCTCATGCCAGCGCAAAGCCGAGGGCGGCCACAGACGCAACTAGAAGGCCGGAGAAGCAACGCCGGCGGTGGGGCGGTGGTCGTGGTATTGTTCCTCCAAATTACAGAATTGCCATTCGTTTTAAAATTCAAATTACTCCCAATTTTGTATAACAACTCAAAAATCTCCAAAAATAGAAGTTGCTCAAAATCTAAAGTTCTACAACTTTGCTTTTATAACCACCCCCTAATTCAGTCTACATTTTGAAATGAACTTTTGAATTCAAATAGGGGACATTTAACGAATTATGCCTTTTCAAATTACTTCAAATTTTTCATAACAACTTTGAAAACTCCAAAAACAAACTTTGTATAAATTGACAAGCTCTATACGTTTGCTTTTAGGCTCAACCCCAAAATATGCTTAGATTTTGAATTGGGTTTTTAGGGTAGAATTTAAATATTGAAAAACAGGTTTTCCTTGAAAATTCAAATTCAAACCAATTTCAAACTTGATTCCAACAATACAATTCAGCACACACCACATAAAGGTAAACTTGTTTTAGTGTATGCATATCAAAAGTTTCACTAAATGCCAAATGCTTTGCAATGCACATGATGACATGACAGGTTTTAGTATTTAAACACCCGAGGTGTTACATTACTATTGTTCATCCAATATGTGCCAAAGTCCAAATTATAGATAATCTCTCCCGGATATCTTTTTGAAAATGATTTTAACATTCATGAGATGTCATCTTTCAAGTGGTATTTTTTATTCTAAAATCAATGTGCATGATTTCTACAAAATATTCTACATTTGTGTGCACATATTTAGGGGGAGTAATTCTACAACTTGGATGCTTTGAGACTAACACATTTTCAAATAGTATAATTTTTTTCAAACCTATTACATGTGTAGTAGTCTCATTGTAAGGAAATTGGAATCCCCGGAGTTAAGCATCATTCTTCAATTGACATAATCATGTTGTTTTCATTTCATATCTATATGCTTTCTTCATGCATTATATAGATTAAATTCTCTTGTGCAATAAATTGCTAATTATGCATATGCTTTGCTTTCTACCATATGTATGCATATATTTAGGGGGAGCTTAGTCTATATAATGTGAGAGTCAAATTTTGTGATCCATTTCACTCTATACACAAAGGATCACAAAATTTGACCCTCCCTTGTGCTACTAATGTCTTCCTTTTCGGTGTTTGATGCCAAAGGGGGAGAATTTGAAGGACCAAAGGCAAGCATCAAGTTGATGTCTACAAGTGACAATGGTCCGAGAAAGGGAGGAAAGTGGATTATGGATTAGTCTAAGTAATGGTAAAATTTATAGGAATCCATAATGCCACATGGGGATTTTGCAAGGGCAAGATAACCTTTCATTTAGTTTTAATTGGTATCTTACAATTGATTTCAATTGGTATCCCTTAATATCATATATGATTTCAATTGGTATCTTTAAGTATCAAATAAACTTGCCCTTTGCATTGCATCCTAGCAAGTAGGTAGTTTTTAACTTCCAAATTCTTATTACTTGCTTGCTTTGGTCGTGTTGGCATCAATCACTAAAAGGGGGAGATTGTAAGGAAAATGGACCCAAGGCCCATTTACTTTGGATTTTGGTGTTTGATGACTAACACAATCAAATTGGACTAATGAATTTGCAAGTGTTTGTTTTGTAGTTCAATAGGGTGCAAGACGTAACTTGGACGAAGGCGACATGATGATCCAATGATCAACACCTCAAGCAAGACCTTAGGAGCACAAGAGAAGACCCAAGAGATCAAGCAAAGTCCAAGCATAAAGATTGGAACCAAGCCGTATGCAAGATCGTGAAGAAATAAGCTCACTGTGGTGACCGGACGTTGGACCGGACGCTGGACAAGCGACCGGACGCTTCGACCGGACGCTGGACAAGTGGCTCGGTAGACAGGCGACTGGACACTGGCGGCAACCGACTGGACGCAGGACAGCAGCGTCCGATCAAGTACTGTATGGTTCTAGAGCAGCAAATCTACGACCGGACGCGTCTGGTGGTAGGCGACCGGACGCTGGCCAGCGTCCAATCAACACATTGCTGGCTCAATGGTCGGGACGACCGGACGCGTCCGATCAGGACGATTCAGCGTCCGATCAGTAGCAGAATTGCGGGAGTTCGACCCCAACGGCTACTTTCTCAGTGGGGCTTATAAATACAACCCCTAACCGGCCATTTGAGAGGAGTGGAGCTGAGGAAACATACCAAGGGTGTTGTTACACCATTTTAGTGATCTCCACTTGCATAGTGCTTAGTGTTTTATTAGGTGATTAGCGTAGGTGCTTTGTGAAGTGCTTAGGTTGATTAGACCACCGCTTATGCGCTTGCTCTAGGTTTAGGCCTAGTGTTTAGTGAGGTTTGCATACCTCCTGCTACCCCGTGCTTGCGAGCACAAGTATTGTACATCGGAGGGACTTGAAGTCTTGCGAGATCACACCAACCGAGTTTGTGGTGTGGCCGCCACCGTGTACCGGAGGGAACAAGGCCCGCGGCGTTTCGATCGGAAACTTGATAGTGAAGACGGCGGGGAGCATCCGGGAGAGGCTTGCCGGAAGGCACGTCGGAGACCCACTTGCGCGTGGGGAAGGCCCGAGGCTATCTATGGAGTTACCTGACCGGGAGATTGGCCCTTGTGAGGGATTCCTTGCGAGGGGCTCCAACGAGAACTAGGGGGAAGCTTGCGCGCTTCTCGATACCTCGGTAAAAATAACGGAGTTGTCGATGGGAGTTTGCATATCTCTACCTTGCTCTTTAGCTTCCGCATTTACATTGATTACTTTACTACGTTTGCGGTAGAGATAGCAACACATTAGCAAAACCATAGTTGCACATCTAGATAGTTTATCTATTGCATAGATTTTGCTAGAGTTAGAAAAAGAGGCCATAGTTTTGGAGTTAGATTTTTAAGTTGCCTAATTCAACCCCCCCTCTTAGGCGTCACGGTCCCTTCAGAGATGTTTAATGAAGTGATTGATTTAGATCAGGTGCAAACTGGATACCGATAATGACTTAATACATAGCTAAAATATTGAAAGTAAGGATCCACTCATAGTAAGCTTTTCTGCATAAGTTACTCTTGCTTCAGACTTTTCCTTAAGCCTGCATGTCCTTGGAGTCTTTTCTTTTAGTCGGGTAAGTCTTGTTGAGTACCCTCAAGTACTCAGGGTTTGTTAACCCCTGTTGCAGGTACTGACCAGTGTTGTTAATCAAGGTCATGTCGGTGGGCTCAACATGATCTGGATGTCTCTTCTACTTTAGGTGCTTCTTCTAATTTGCTTCTGCTGTCCTATTCACCATTTGGATCTAAAGTTAAGTTTTACTTAAAACGTGTTTTGTAATCTAATGTTGTAAATCTTCCACAACTCCGATATATGAAATTTTTGTATCAATGTTGTAATGTTGTGGTAACTCCATTGTTGATCCAGTATGAGTTGTAAAATATAGATGATTCGGGGTTCCTCGAGGACACCCGATAGACTACCAGATTATCTGGCTTTCGTGTACAGCAGTCAGAGGTCTTTAGGACAATGGCGGATACACGTGGGCCAACATAATTTGGGTGGTTCTGCCACACCAACAAATCCGCCCCGGGTTCGAACTCTGGCCGGCAGGGTGCAAAGCGCACAGCCAGACCAACTGGTCTAGCGTAGATGCATGACAGTTCATCAGTTGTTCTAAGCCTAAGTTAATAACATGCATGTAACGATGCCACTGGATAACCAGTGTCCATACCAAAACCCGTACCCATGCTGTTTAGGGAGGATATGGATTATCCATTTGATTGTGGTTATGGGTAGGATAATAGAGGTATTATCCATTTAATGTATATGCTCAGGCTTCAGATCTGAGCGGAGCTCATCGCCTCTGCCTAGAAGCGGAAGGTGAGAGAGGGACGTGTGACTGTAGAGGTCGTCCATGGCCACTTCGCAACCGCACATGGAGGAGGCGCGTACACCAAGCACAGCCTGCGCTGTCCACATGCTCGACCACGGGCGGCGGCAGCATCGTCATGCAGAAGCTCGCTCCCTCGTCATACTCATGGCGGTCATGGCCACTTCACCCCGGCGCCCGTGCCCCAGCAGCCGTGTAGCTCGACCCGCCGATGCCCTCCAAATCAATCTGCGGTGACTGCGCACGGGAGCGAACTAGCACCTACAGGCTGCAGCACCGGCGGAGGGCGATGCTCCTGCTGGCAAACGAGAGTTACCTGTCGACGGGAGAAGGAAGAAACGATCCAGCAAAAATCTCCTACCCATTGGATAATCCACACCCAATGGACATTACCCTTATGGGTAATCGAGGATGGATAATTAACGGATATGGGTACGGGTGACCCCAAAGCTTCCCCACCGGCATCGTTACATGCATGAGCATGTCTTAGATTGCAGATAAGTTTTTGCTATAAATAAATAATGTATGTAAAATAAAAAACTAACCTCTTTGCTCTTTCCTATCAGTAGAAAAGGTATTGTTCAGGCCAACGTACATCAGAAATCAGATTCAGACGAGATGCGGGGGCTTCTGGGCTTCTGCTGCTGCGACCTGGCCCGGTGGGCCTATTTCAGCTGGCCCATGCATGTACAGTCATGTCACCAACCGACCCATGCATCGATCCATAGCCTATCTCGCATCCGATCGTAGTAAAGAGTCTTTCCAAAATTTACTCACTAAAATTATTATTTAAAGAGTTATTTGGGAAAAATCATTTTTATATCTTTGTAGTTTCAACAGTTTTTTTATATCTTATGCACTACTCTAGAGAGTCATTCTCGCTCTTTATATTTGGCTAGCGAGAAACCTAGAATAGAGAATGTTTATATTTAGAAATATAATTAAAGAAACTATTGGAGGATTTTTTTTAACAAAATCTCAATTTCTGTAAAATAGAAAGGGAATACGGAGTCTCCTAGAGTTGCTCTAAGGTAAGAGTGAGACAACATTGAGGCCTTGTTTTGTAGGGCTTCCTTTTTTTCATAAAAAACAGCTCCTAATACTAAACCATTTGGTAGGGGTGCTCCGTAGCAGCCGGAGCCAGAGCAAAGCTTACCAAACAGGGCGTGAGTGAGCACATAGGAGTACAATATGTGATGAAGTGCTAGATTTTGGGACCACACTAGTGTGAGAGGTAATCAGCCTGTTCGCTGGTTGGTTTCAGCAATAAATTTTGGTCCGAGACCTCTCCTTGCCCTCCTTCTGAAATGTCATATCTTGGACATGTCGGGATATATATCCTAGATGCGCATGGCCATGGCATATACTACTTCCAACGTAAAAGAAAAAAATGAAATTGTTACCTTTTAAAAAAAAAGTAAAATAGTTTTAGGTTTGATCAAATCTACAAAAAAAAAATACTAACCTTTATAATATTGCGTAAGTATTATATTATCTTGTAAAATCATAAAAATTAATACTACTTTGTATATAAACCTAATCAAACTTTTAAAAAAAAATTGTTTCAATCCAAAACTAGAACCAGAGTCCTTTTTAGGAGGGAGGCGCGCTCATGCATGCGGCATGCGGCGCGGCCCTGCAAATGCATACGGGGGGCGTCTAATCGAGAACCATGCATGGAGTAGCTAGTAGTATGAGCTTAGCTAGAGCCGGCAAAATGTACAGAAAAAGGACCCGGCAGAATGTACAGTACGCCATTAGTCATTAGATGGCATCTGCCACTGCATGCTAGCAAGACTCTCTGATGAATCTCTGCCTCATATGACGGACGATGCATGGTATCCAAGGTCGTCGTCGCAGCTAGAGCTAGAGCTAGCCTACCTACATAATTCTTGACACATTTGATACGTTTTCGGTTATAATACAGTACTCCGTTGCATCTTGAATAACGCATTTGTTACCACTACCATGCTGAATTTGACCCCAAATAAAATAAAAAACATATACTCTGCTGATTACATGTTTTTTTTTGGGTAGGGGTGTCAATTTGAGGCGAGAGAAGTGGTTCAATCTCCTACAACTAAAAAGAACAAAACATGGATAATTTTTTGTGCGGTATTTGTTTTGGTTCGTCCGTCTGCCCATGCCTGCGATACCCGCCTGCTTTGAAGGAAACAAATCGATCACCTAAGGCCACATGCATGGAAGGAAACAATAATCATGCATCGAAATCATGCAGCTCTGGAAGGGAGGTACGTTGATGTTCTTCGAAGGATCCCCGTCTGCTTTGAAAGAAACAAATCGATCACCTGAGGCCATATGCATGGAAGGAAACAATAATCATGCATCGAAATCATGCTGCTTTGGAAGGGAGGTACGTTGATGTTCTTCAAAGGATCCCCGTCAGCTTTGAAGAAAATAAATCGATCACCTGAGGCCACATGCATGGAAGGAAACAATAATCATGCATCGACCCCTGCGATATTTGTTTTGGTTCATCCGTCTACCCACCCCGACTCCTGCGATACCGCGGCTAATAAAAAAGAAAAATCCCTCCTCATCTCTCTCCAAGGTCGTCGTCGCAGCTAGAGCTAGAGCTAGCCTACCTACATAATTCTTGACACATTTGATACGTTTTCGGTTATAATACAGTACTCCGTTGCATCTTGAATAATGCATTTGTTACCACTACCATGCTGAATCTGACCCCAAATTTAAAAAAAACATATACTCTGCTGATTACGTGTTTTTTTTTGGGGGTGGGGGTGTCAATTTGAGGCGAGAGAAGCGCATGCTCCTTATTTGTTCAATAAAGTTTAAAAATGAACTCCTGCATGAAGGATACGTACGCCGCCATTGCAGCAGACAGCCCACTAAGCCTTTTAGCGGCCCAGCCTAGTAATAGGTGTCCTGGCCCATGACAATATATGCCCATGAGTCAATAACCCACTACACCCAGGTCCAGCGTGAAGTTACTAGGGCCCAGCGGACCTGCCCCTGCCAACTCTCTCAGCTAACGATAACGTGCTGGCTTCATTAGTTTGGGCCATCGATATAGGCCCAGCTGTTTATGTTAACAAAGAAACCACAATGCTACCACGTTCATATGCTTTCATAATTCCCCTAAAAAAATCATGCTTTCATAATATATAATTTTACTATTTTAAATGGTATATTGTAATAAGAAAATGCAGGTCGAAATGTCGACCGTGTTGATGTCCTAAACGGCCCATATGCTAAGTCTAGTGATATATCTTCATGTCAGCTATTCACTTTGAACACAAGTGTCGTGTGTTTGACTAAGCCTGGGCAAAATACCCGATACCTATTACCCATACTCGAATTACTCGAACCCGGACCCGAATTACCCGAACCCGAGGTACCCGATCCCAAATTCGGATAGCGATTTTGATTACCCGAAATTAGTTTGGGTAATTCGGGTAATATCCCCCGGTACCCAAACTACCCGAACTACCCAAAGATTTGTTTTTGTCTTTGTATTTATCATGTGTTGTTAGCTGAACCATTTAACTTATCACTTTATTAGAATATAATTCTCTCTATTTGAATGAGTGACTGTAATATATTATTCTCTACAAATTGCTATTGAAATTCTATACAAATTGCTGCTGAAATTATGTATAGATCGCTACTGAAATTTAGTGTAGTTGGTTATTTTCTGTAAATTTGGGTATATCGGGTAATACCCGAACCCGAACCCGAATTATCGGGTACCCAAATTTGCAGGTAGTGTTTTTTCGGGGGTAATATCGGATAGCAATTTTCATTACCCGAATTTTGAATTACCCGAATTACCCGACCCGAAAAAATCGTGTAAACGAGTAATTCAATGAATGACTCGCAGTATATCAAAGGGATATTGCACGAGACATGTATTTATATACTGGTTCGGATATGAGATGTCCTATAAATTTTTTTATCTACATTGTGAATTTAAGACTAGCCACGGTGTGTCAATGCTCCGAAGTATATGTTCATCATGCCACTTTATTCTCTTACCTCATAACACTTCTGTGATATCTTCGTGTCGCTTACAAGCGGGACCATATATTTTCTATGAAAGCCAGCCCCCGCCTCTACTTTCATTGATACCAAAGGTTTCCATGCCTGCATTTTCTCCTACACTGGGCAAACATCGAAGCTTAGATGGGAAAAAGAGATCGATTCAAGCATCGGGATTTTCACCACGCGCGTGGACCGTGGCTAATCTAAGAAAAGCTAGCATCACCATCAGATCGAGAAAAGAGATCCCCTTTCCCTAAAACCTGTCACATAGGATAATGAGGTGAAAAAAAAAATCTGCTCCACCAAATCCCCTTTTTCAATCTCCTTTTTCTATATTTTTTCTCAATCCCTCAAAATCTCCCCTCAGTCCCTCAATTGGAGGGGAGATGTCTTGCGCGTCGGGGGTGCCACAGAGTGAGAGGGAGAGGAAGGAGCGTCGGGGGTGCCACAGAGAGGAAGGAGAGAGGATGAAGAAGAAACGAGATGTGTCATTGACAGATGGGTCCCATGTAAATAAAGGGCATGAAGTATTCTCAATATGTTGCGGCCGCAGTCCTCCCTGTAAGCTTCAATTCAGTTTTCTCAATCTCTTGTCCCTTATATGAGATTTTTCGGTTTTCTCAATCTCTTGTCTCTTATATTAGATTTTTTTTAGGAAAGGGATACTCATCTGATGGAGATGCTCGGTTCACTAGTAACAACGTTACCATGTTCATATGTTTTCTTAATGCATAAACACTTTACTATTTATTAGTATGGTATATTTTGTAATAACAAAAATTACAAACCAAAATAATGTTACTTCAAAGATCATGTCAATGTCCTAATAAACAGCCTGTTTTTAGAATCAGAGTTACAACAGTGGTATTTAACTACAGAAACTGCAATTAGCATGCAAGCTACCTCGACTAAATTTCTCCGATGATCGCTGGCGGCTACGTGCTTGTTGTTACCATGAACCTCATGATCGAGCATGAACCCATCCATGGCGCGACGCTAGCTAGCCACCTCGATGACCTACAGACCTAGCTAGCTAGCTCCTATTCCCGAGGCTACCCCTATGGATCTGATCTGGCCGTGGCGGCCGTCCCGCCGCAGGCACGCCATCGCCGCCCAGTCCCAGCTCCGCCGATATCCCCCCGGCAGACGGCCTCGCGTACGACTGCACCACCAGCACCGACGCCGTGGTTTGGAAGTCCCTCGACGAGAGCAGGTCCCCGATGGGCCCCAGTTCCGGGCACTCGCTCCACTCCGCCATCCCCGCCGTGAGCGCCGGCAGTCCCGGCACCTTGCCCACCACGAAGAGGTCCTTCCCCAGCGCCTCCACCTCCCTGATCTGCGCCACCATCTCGTTGGCGTTGAACACGCCGCGCTCGCGGTACTCCACGCCCGCGCCGCCGCCACCGCCGGCGCTGACGCTGTTGGCCCGGTCCAGGAACTCCCGCAGGATCCCGTCGTCGGCCTTGCGCTCCTTGAGCGCGTCGAACTCGGTGCCCGTGAAGCTGCCGCCTTTCTGCGCGAACCGGAGCAGCGTGAGGTCCACGGCCGGGTTGTACACCATGCGGATCGCCAGCGCCGCCACCTCACGGTCGTCGCGGCCGCCGAAGAAGAGCGCCGCCACGCGGCACCCGGCGCCCGGCACGCCGCCCAGCCCGCGGTCGACGAGGATGCCCACGGTGCAGGGCGAGAAGCGCTGGATGCTCTGGTTCAGCGGCTGGATCGCCGGGTGGAACACCTCCATCCCGCCGTCCACCAACCGGTGCTTGTGGAACGGCAGCAGGATGAGCGCCGAGTGCCGCTCCTCGGCCGCGGACGTCACGTCGTCGTGCATCGTCGCGTACGGCGACACGGCCGCCATGGTACGCGCCGACACGCCCGCTACGTTCTCCTCGTACGCCATGAAGGCGTGCGCGATGTGCTTGAACTGCAGTTCCACCTGGCTGCGCCGGTGCGCCGAGTGCTCGAACGACGACGACGGCGCCGACGCGTTGATCAGCAGCAGCGCCGACGACCGCCCCGCGAACTCGATCAGGTGCAGCGCCTGCACCGCCACGGGCGACCGGTCGGACGGCGACGCCACGTCCAGCAGGGTGAGGAGCGCCGGCACGTCGCGCGGCATGTGCACGCACGCCAGCACATGGAACTCCGCGTCCGGCTGCGGCCATGCGATGGTGCGCCGCTTGTAGAACACCAGCCGCCGCGCGGGCTTCACCACCAGCGCCAGCAGCGGCGTCACCAGCGCCGTGATCAGCGCCGACATGAACACCAGCACCGTGAACGACTGGTCGCTCATGATCCGCTTGTTCCTGCCGATGTTGAGGATGATGAGCTCGATGATCCCCTTGGTGTTGAGCAGCAGGCCGATGGAGGTGCCGTCGAGCAGCGGCATGCCGAACACGGCGGCGACGCCGACGGTGGCGGCGACCTTGAGGATGGCCGCGGCCAGAGCGGCCACCATCAGCAGCACCGCCGCGGGCGTGCTGGTGATCTTGGCGGTGTCCGTGCGGAGCCCGCTCATGGCGAAGAAGAGCGGCAGCAGCGTGCCCACCACGAAGTCCTCCACCTTCTCGACGATGGCGACGCCGACGGGGCCGTTGGGCACGGCGAGGCCGAAGACGAAGGCGCCGAAAATGGCGTGCGTGCCCCCGGCGTCGGCGACGAGCGCGGCGACCAGGACGCCGACGAGGACCCAGCACTCGTGCGCCTCGCTGACTACCTCGCCCTCGGCGACGCGACGCGCCAGGCGGACGAGCATGGGGCGGACCACGAGGTAGCTTGCGCTGACGATGAGCACGCCCGACACGAGCGTCCAGAGGCAAGGGACCATGCCGTAGCGGACGTGCGCGAGCGCCGTGGCGACGGTGAGCCCGGCCCACGCGAAGGTGTCGTTGATGAGCGACGCCGAGATGGAGAGCTGGCCCACGTCGGTGCCGGCGAGCTTGAGCTCCGCGATGTTGCGCGCCAGCACGGAGAAGGCGGTGGAGCAGAAGGTGGCGCCGAGGAATACGGGGAAGGAAAGGCGGTTGAGGAACTGCTGTCCGGCCTTGGCGGCCGTCGTCGTTCCGCCGCCTTCCTCGTCCCCGGCGCTGGAGAGCGCGACGTAGCCCGTGACGGCGCCGACCAGGAAGGGCGGGAGCGCGGAGGCGGCGGCGAACCAGAAGCTGCGGAAGCCCGCGCGGAGGACGGTGTGGAGCTCGATCTCGACGCCGATGGTGAAGGTGTAGTAGACGAGGCCGATGAGGGACATGGACTCGAGGATGAAGATGCTGCGGACGGGGAAGGCGATGTCGGAGAAGTGCGGGACGCGGCCCAGCACGGAGGGCCCCAGGAGGAAGCCCGCCAGGATCTCGGCGATGTAGCGCGGGAGGCGGAGCGGCGCCAGCAGCAGCGCCACGGCGCGGGTGGTGGCGGTGACGAGGATGATCTGGAAGAGGAGCAGCGGGAGGGAGAAGTCCAGCGGGTTGTCCCCCGTCCAGATGCCTGTCATGGTGATCTTCCTCGTGTCGAAGCAGAAGAGGTCCGACCGGCCCTCCGACATCGTGTGGTTCCACAGCTCCGCCAGCGGGTCGGCCACCGCCGTCGCCGCCATCCTCTCTGCCGGCCGCTCGGTTCGCTCGTCGGCCGGTCGATCGATTGTTAGCTCGTTCGTCGATCGCCGCCGGCGATGATGGCTGATGTGACGGTCGGTCACTGGTGGACGTTACGCGCCGGGGATGGGGGAGAAGCGCGTGTGGGGTGCCGAGTGATCCATGGGAGAGAGGACGGAGCTGCTATTCTTGGCCGGCCGGCCGGAACTCTGCTTGCATTGCATTTGCATGCACTCGTGCATGGTTTGTGGTTGTGAGCTCGACCTCCACGTGGCTGGTATGTAGGACCTGGATTCTACCACAATTTTTGCATCTTCATGGATTTGCTAGAGCTGTGGGTATTCATAGCTCTAGAAAACATTTTGTTTATCAGTTGGATTATACTCCCATCATTCTAAATTATAAGACATTTTGGTTTTTTCTATATTCGTAGTTTTTCTATGTACTTAAATATACACTATGTTTAGATGCACAGTAAAAACGATGTATCTGAAAAGTCAAAACGTCTTAAATTTGGGATGTGGGGAGTATTTGATATAACATTTGAATTACTTTCATCTAATCTACAAATTACATAGTTAACCTGCACCTCCAAAGTTGAATTGTGGCAAATAGGACGTGCCATGGGAAAATCGGCTTCTTATCTTGTTTTTTTAGATAGTAGAAGAATAACGATCATGCTTTTTATCAGAGGTGCAGTGTAAGTTGTGCTTCAACATGTTGTTGTTTTTGACTCGAACCTTGTTGATTCGACATTACGTTTTGTGTTCGTCCATTTCCTTTTGAAAAAAAAACTTACTATCATAACATTTCATAGTAGACATGTTGTGCCAGTTGATTATCCATAGCACACCATTACAAATTTATGGTCCAAGCACTTTGGTTTGTTTATTCTGACCCTAGTTCCCCCTTTTTTCCCTTCTATATTGCACTAGCTAGGATATCTCCTGTGTTATTCAGAAAAAGGTCATTTAGCGGATGGGCTCATGGGTTATACCATCCGATTCTCGCATTTTCAAGTCCAATCATGATCTGCTCGTTTTCTTCATGTCCATATGGGTGGGTGCAAATTAAAGCTTTGTCCGGTTAATCTCTAAATCGAGGGAGTCAAAAAAGATTGAGGAGGGATGTTGACTTAGGGTTTGTTTTAATGCACTCGTAATCATCACAATTCACGTGTGTTGGAGTGAATCAATGTAGAAATTAGTTAATTTTTCAACTCAATACATGTGTTTTGGGGTGAATACAAGTGCATCCAAACAAGCCTTCAGGTCTTGTCTGGATGCACTCATATCCATCTTGATACACGTGTGTTGGAGCGGATTAGGATGAAAATTAAACTAAGTTTCACTCCAATCAGCTTCCACATGTATTGATTGAGGGGGGGGGGGGATACAAGTGTATCCAAACAAGCCCTTATGAAAAGATTTAATCCCTCTCAATCCCCTTCCAATCGTCTCGGTTTGGAGATTAACCAAACAAGCCCTAAGGTGATAATAACTGGTAAGTAGCCTGCTATTTGAGGTTCAAGATGCAAAATCTATCAAGTACCTTAGTATAAGTTGCAGTAGATATATCTACCAGGCACTTATATAGTGCAATCATGGTCTTGTTGTTACCATCCCATATATTATTTTTGCTATATACTGCTAATTCATGTGTTATTTACAAGGGTGGATCTGGCATCAAGGCGAGGTGGGTTCGAATCCCTAGTACCGCTACTTAAAGCATGGAGCCTCTTCTAAGCCCCACTACAAATGGGTATCCATGGAAGTTTGTACAAAAGAGACTAGAGATAAAAGACAATGGGAGAAACCATTTCTAACTTACTTTTCTAGATCTGCCACTATTTATGGGCCTGATATTATGATCACTTCTTGCTACCAGATATTCTCATGGGATTTTACATTGGAACGCACAACATTATATTAATAAATTTGCTGATTCCATGACCAGGGAGAGGTAGAAAAAGGAAATATGCATGGTTCTCATTTAATTGGGCAAACCAGCTAGGTTAATCGGTCGGTTCTTTCTGTGCTCTACCTATGAAACTGCGTTCATGGGCTTCACATGGGCTGCTTGGAATACCGATGCGGGCCTTCTCCAGTGACGAAGAGCCTCTTGGGCTCTTGGCCTTCGTGGAACGCGACGCTTTCCCTGCGCTCCCACCTCCACCGCTCCACGGCTCCGCTCCTGCAGCCGCAGCCTTATTCACTCACGGCAGCGCCACCTCCGCTTCCCCATCGGCGATCTGCTGCGCGCTCCCAGTCCCAGGCACGCGGCGGCGGGTGCATCGAGGCGCGGTGGTGAGGCGAGGCTGTTCGTTCGGGGTGCGTTGGCCCTCTCTGCTTTCCACCCGCTGTATTTGTTCGGAAATGCTGCTGCAAATAGCTGGCACCTGCATGTTAACTGCCTCTATTTTTTCCGTCGATTCAGGCGGCCTTCGCTTGATCCTGCGGGGATCCGACTCCACTGGTTGTGCTTCTGGATTTCTCAAGCTGGTTTCGTTCTGGGTAAGCGACGGGGGTATCCCACGGCTACGCTCATGTGTCTGCACTTGATATGCAACCTCCTTTATTCTACCACGCAGTCAGTTCGTCACCAAATCCTATCGCGCCATTTACTTTGTTGTGCTGCTGCGTAGCACTAGGAAGAGAGGGAGGGGATCCGTGTAGGCGACTATGCAGCTAACAAAGAGGAAAGGGGAACCGAGAAGTGTTCCCAATCTGCCAACCCCTTTTTGCGAAAGTTGGATGCTTTCATGATAGAAGGCATGGGTTGGGATCGAATACCCCTTTATTCAGCTCTTAGCTGTATGGGCGAATTTCATTACGCGTCTATTGTAGTTTCTCAAAAGCCACACAGATGATAAGGAATGGCAGCTCAACTACTTGTCCTGAAAGGAAAAGCAGATGGCTACTTACTTTACCTCGCTAGTTTGTCTAAGGAAAAAGAATTTTGAGTGGTATGGTGTAAGATTCACAGCTTGTTCCAAGTAAGAAGACGCCAAATTATATAATAGGTTGCTAGACCGACCTAATCCAACATACCTGCTACCAAAAACAACATCATTCCTCTGTCGTCTCCCTAATATGCCGATTCTGTTGTCACTGTCCTAAATAGATATCATGTGTGGCTGTTATAATTCTGGCTTTTTAAAGGAACTTCTCTTACTACAAGGAAATGCTACCACTGTTGTCTTGTAGACCTGCACATAGACTTTGTTCAGTAAAAAGATGATAAATATCTATATGACCTACAGCCTGTGAATTCAAGGTTCCTCTCATGACTCTTGACGCGCGCACACCCCTTGTTCAGTTGCTGCATGTTTTCAAGCCTCAAACAAATGGGCACCAGGATATTCTTTTTGAAAGTTGCTAGTATTGTTGTTCTCTACTTGTATCAACAAAAGCTTGACTTTCTCCTCCAAATATTATTTCACTTTAACACCAGCTCTAACGAAAAGTGGTCACAATCACAAGTTGGCAAACCGTCTAACATGGAGTAAAGTATCTTAAGATAGTGACATCATTGAAACTGAATTTTCGTCTTTGTCTTTTTTTTAAAATCATTTTCGTCTTTGTCTTGAAGCAGACAAATCCTTCTCTGTCTCCCGTCACATGCTTTATGATGCCCCTACATATTCTTCATACTTACTATTCTCAAGAACTCTGTTCTGACGACTTCTTTTCCTCACTTTCCCCTTCTCCCTCGAGAAGGCTGTCTCTAGTTCATCACCCTCCTATTCCTTCGTACACAGGCCATCATCAGACGAGAGGGAGAATCAGCAGGGAGTGACAAGAAGATGCTGAAGAAACTGCTGCCAAAGACTAAGAGCAAGAAGAAGAAGGAGTCTGCCTCCTCTGCCATACCCACGCTGGATCGGCTCCATGAGGTCTTTCATCCCCTTTATACCTAATTCATTGTTTATCTTCCCCGTTCCTGGTTTTCACTGTTGCTGCGCTTGTGATCCTTCAATAGTGATATATCAGCTGCAGTACTATTATTTTGTTCAAAAGCGGCAGTACTATTACATATTACTCCTTTTTCTGGCAAGATAGGACTGGATTCGAGGGTGCAGTTCATGGAGGTTTAATATGTTCTCATCAAGAATACTTTTTTTTTTGAAGTGGAAACTGGTCACCTCTAAAATATAAAGAGTTCTTATTTCTTAGAATGGGCTCTCTCCCCCCTTCTTAAGAGTATGCCAGAAGAACTCTCTTGTTTTTCCTTCTATTTGTACTCTTTTGCTTTTAACACAACATTGTGGAAGTATATGTTAAAACCAATGTCATAAAACAGCCTATCCATCTTCAGCTGACTGCTGTAACGTAATCATGTGTATTTCTGAATTGAATGGATTTCCATAAGATAAGAGTGGAATAAAACAAGAGATGATTCGGAGTCCTCATGTTGAAAAAGAGAGAGGAAGAGGTCCTTCTTGGCATAAGCTGCCAGCTTGTCCTGAATGCTTGACCTTTAGGCAGGATGGTCAGTTAAATTCGAGATGGTCAGCCCTTCAATTCTATTGTTCAGCTCATCTATTTTTTAAGGACACAATAAAGTATAGCATTCGATGCTGACATTGTGGATTATTTGTTCTGTGATCATGCCCCTCGGTCTACATCATCAGCTATTGCCAACAGATCAGCAATTTATATCTGCAGTACCTAGATATTAACTTGCTACCTTAGATTTACCTTTCACATTGGTGTGTTTTTTGTACCGTTCATGTGTGCAGACTCTAGAAATGCTGGAGAAGAAAGAGCGTTTCCTACAGAAGAAATGTTCTGCAGAAATCGAAAAGGCTAAGGATTATACAAAATCGAAGAACAAGAATGGTAATGAACATTGCTCCAGAGCAAACACATCTGCTATTTTTATGTTTTGTTACAATCTTATGATAATTCGTCATTCTTAATTGTTAAATATGCAAATTTTGCTTGCTTATCATTAATCTTTGAAAATTTTGCCACCAAAAGGCTTGTATAGAAGAATGCTTGTTCCCTCATTGTGTTTTGGTCAGAAACTAACTTTTTCTCGAACGTGCCATCGGCACGGTATTCATTAAGCAGAAGAAGAGTTTTACAAATTAAAGCTGGGACGGTAATTTGAGGTTACCAAACCAAAAAACCGACAAACCGACAGAGCTCACAGTTGTGATAAAAGAAACTAACTTTGATTTAACGTCTTGCACACAGCCTATCGATAAATGCGCAAAGCAAAGAGAAACTACAGATTAGTGATATTGAATGTCTAGACAACATTATAGATTATATTGTGTTCTCACTGTGCTTGGAACATAAAAGGATTCTTCCTAAGCTTGTGATGCTTTTCATCTTTTATTTTATAGCTCTTTAGCTTTTTTTCCCCTCTCGAACAATAGCTCTTAAGCTTGTATGTGAAATTCCTTCTCTATTTGTTTCAGCTGCTATTCAGTGTCTAAAGAAAAAGAAACTGTACGAGACACAAATTGAGCAGCTATCAAATTTTCAGTTGCGAGTTCATGACCAGGTAAAGGAAAAAACATATGCACACAATGTCGAACTTGGTTCACGCATCCCGGGGCTTGTAAAAATGGTGCGATAAATTGATTGTAAGTTGTTTATGTAGATCATAATGCTTGAAAGCGCCAAGGCAACTACGGACACAGTTGATGCTTTGCGCTCCGGATCATCTGCTGTCAAAGCTATTCAACAATCAGTGTAAGGTTCCATCTGCCCTACGATGGCTTATACTAAGCTGTAACACGTAACATCTGAAGATGTTGCCGTTCTCTACATTTTCTTTTATAATGCAATGAAAACCCCCATTCTTGATTAAATATTTCCTGCCCTTCTGTTGTTGGGCTTGTGCACCTTCTGAATCTAACACAACTCATGTATTGATAGCTCTCATGTAGACTATTACTACTATATTAATATTAATTAAAATGGCATTAACCGCCACTTGGACAAACTGTTTGTGGCAATTCTTCTTGTGCAGGAATATTGGCGACATTGAGAGCGCCATTGAAGAGGCGAACGAACAGACAGAGAACATGCGGGAGATACAGCAGGCGCTCGCGACGCCAGTTGGCGCTTCTGCTGATTTCGACGAGGTACTGTATGACTTCCCCTCCCTTTAAACTGGGTACAAGCTCATAGCATCCAGAGTTCCAGACCCCAGTCATCATCAACTTGAAGTGCACCCACTGTATGCATAGTCGATCCCGGAGAGTCCTGCATGGAACCCATTTATTTCTCTCTAACTAGTTTCCGGGCAAAAACAAAACAGGACGAGCTGGAAGCGGAGCTGCAGGAGTTGGAGGAGGAAGAGATCGAGGACGAGCTGCCTGAGCCGCCGGCGAGGCAGTCCGTGGCACCCGTGGAACAGTTGGCGAGAGCGAAAGCGGAAGCGGCGCCCGCTCCTAAACAGGGCAGTGATCTGAGCGAGCTGACCAGACTTCAGGCAGAGATGGCGCTCTAGCTGTAGGCATAGACTGACGACATCTGTAGAGGCTGGCAGCATCGCGAGCTCGGTCGTTTCGCACTCACCGGTACATATGTTTTGCTGTAAATTCACGCTGTTGTAGAAGACACGAGCCCTGCTTTGCAGGTAGCAGCATTGTGGTGGGCGTGTTTGAGCTGGCTGAAGTTTTTAAATATATTCTTTTTATTTTTGCCTTGCCTAGAGTTTGCTTGATAGTTGCTGTGCGAGCGGTATATAAAATGGATGAAAGGGAGATGATATTGCGATGAGATCGTCCGCGCAGAGTCGCTGGTGACTTTGTCACTGGCAGGTGGACCCACCTGATGACTGTCAGCTATAAGGGCGTGTTTGTTTCCCTGGACGGCGGTCTGGGACATGCCCATGGGCTGCAGGCGGCCGTGTTTATTACCCTGGACGCCTTGGGGGCCTGGGCCGCGCGCTGCTTAAAGCACCCGCGAGCCTGTAGCCCGGGAAACAAAACGGTTTCGTTTCTCGCGGACTCGGCCGCGCGCGGTCCCTCCGTTGGCTCTCGCTGTCCATTTCCATTGGCGGCCTTTGGCTCTAGTGGGCTCACGCACCAAGTGAAATTTTCGTATCCCTTCTTATGCCACCGTCGTGCCGCTAGGGTTTGCTCTCCCTCACTTGCTCTCAGTCCTCTCCACCACTCTCCACTCTCCCGCTTCCCTCCTCGTCTTGAACTCTCGGTGGTCGGTGATGGTGGCTGCGAGGTCGTAGGCAGCTCCGGCTCTCGAGCGCGATGCTTCTCCCTCGTCCGACTCGCTCGTGGTGACGTGGTCCGGGGCTTGTTGTTCTTCTTCCTCGCCGTCGGGTTGCTGCTCCCCGAAGACCTATTGTTGGTGGCCGTGTTTGTTTCCCTGGACGTCGCAGGCGAGTGTGGTGGACGGTGCTTGGCCGCCGTCTGCTCGTCGTCGCCTTTTCCGCTTCTTCTTCCCCGCCTCCAACCCTCGTCTTCAGATCCCCTTCTCGACGCTCAAAGCAAGGTGAAATCTCGGCCTTTCTCCTTGTGTTGCGCTCTGGGCTTGATGCGGTGCTCGATTTACTATCTGTTTCGTCGGATTTTGGGCTGCCTCGAGCCAAATGTTGGGGGAAATGATGAAAATGGTAGGATCTGTGACCGTACACAATCCATGATTTCTGGTGCTAGATCTGAGATTCTAATGTGCCGATTCCTGAGCTAGGGTACTGTAGCACCATAGCTGAGATTGTGTACTATTGGTGCTCATTGTTCATACATGTTGTTGTAGCACCATCTTGCCGATGATTCTGGCTGCTCGATTTTTATTGCATGTGTAATGTTCGATTTACCACCGCAGCTTAGATGAGGTGTTGTCCTAAGGTTTTCTGCATATTTTCTACGATGTTTTCAGTGCTTTTTGATTTACATATGAGTAGATGATATATGCTCCTATCCTTTTGGAGGCATGTGGTGACACATGCAGCCAAGGATAGTGGGTCTGTGTCCACTTGTTATGTTATGCTGAACATGCAGCACTTTTTGAGGCCAACATTGCAAACCCAACAACATGATGTTTCAATACTTGTTGTAGATGGATGCTGATGCTAGCAGATCCCACCTGGCCTCTCAGGTTGCTGCACTTGTTGTTGTGATTGTAGGTTACCTATCATCTAGGCTTAAGAGGAAGAGGTCTGAGGAGGAACCAACAGTGTATGGTCCTAGACTAGAGGCAGATGAACACAGATAAAAGAACCTGCAACTTATATATAACTCAACTGACTCTAAGTGCCTGGCAATGCTTAGGATGACTAGAGCTCCTTTTTACCAACTATGCAAACTATTTAGGTAAAGAGGGCTGCTTCAGGATACTTTAAACTCATCTGTGGAGGAACAAGTGTCCATGTTCCTTCATGTAGTCGGGCATAATCAAAGGTTTAGGGTGGTACATCAGAGCTTTAGGAGGTCCATAGAGACTGTTAGCAAACATTTTCATCAGGTGCTCTATATATGATGGTTTGTACATGACGACGCACTGATGTTGTGGTGCATCCTATGGGCTTGTGAACTTGTGAACCATTTGATGGCCTAGGGGCCTGTCTAATTCTAGACATGTGTTAGTAACTATGATGCATGGCAATGTTGGTTCCTTATTTTTTCACTAGATCTGTTGAATCATTTGCCTGACTTTTTGTTGGTTGTTTTTGGCCAGTGAGGATCAAGTACCGATGTACATGAGGTGACACTCTTCTTTGTGGTTGCAGTTGGTTTGTATCTTTGTTTGCCTCTTGTTGTTACTTTGGTACTTGAATTTCTGCTGACATTTTGGTTTTGCCATTCTTGTTGTTACTCCCTTCTAACTTTTGTCATTCATGCCACCTATAATTGTATACTCACATTGTTTTATCTTTAACATCTGAGCCCATAACATTTTATTTGCCTATCATGTCATTCTTTTGCCATTTACTGATTTGGGCCTGTGATACAACTACATTATATAAGATGGCACTAGAGAATCCACTGTTTTTGTTCCTTGATTTGTTCTTCTATCTTCTGGCTCATATGTGGGAAAGGTCCAGGGAAACAAACACGCCCTGCAATTCATCTAATTTGCTGATGGTTTGTGTATTGTGGTTGAAGTTGAACTCTTGTAATTCATATTAGATTCGTACTAATGGGGTGACTGAACATGTTTAGTAAGCCTATGTGTCATCTGTGACAATGTAATGTGTTGCTTAATGTTAAAACTGTGCTACTAGTTCTCTGTTTTGTTCATTTCTTACTTGAAATGCTTCCCAGCTGGCAATAGTGCATGAAATGTTGTCCAGGTAAATAAACACTATCATCAACTAGTAGTTGGGAGTTAGTTGGGCTACCAACTCAGCTGTCCAGGGAAACCAATAAAAACTTGGCCTAGCCAGGCTCTAGTGGGAAATGCACCCAAACAAGGCGGTGTGTTGCACCCGATGGACCTGCCCTTTGGTGCCCTGGCCCTCTTGGCCCGTCCAGATTAGACAGGTCCAGGAAAACAAACACGCACTAAATGCACCGTGTATGCCCAGATTTCACGGCTTCTAGTCTAGTCTAGTAGTGTGATGAGATCGCTGAGAATATGAATGGCTGTTGTCCTCGCGTCGGTGTTCGATGATACCAGGCCGTGGACGAACGAAGATGTTCCAGACCAGTGACGGCCTTCCCCTCTAGATGCAGGGGAAGCGGTCAATGCCGCCGGCCGAGCTGGCAACGGCCGTGGACATCTGTCCCGGACCGGGAGAGAAGCTTTAACTTTGCCGGTTTGACCCCTGCCGGCTGCCGCCCTGGCCCCGGATCTTGTTCCATTATTCAAAGCTCCGCCGTATCCAGCAGGTGACACTGAACCGGTTAGCCGAGACCGAAGGGAACAGGCACCGGGCAGGCATATACGGACGGGACGGTAGAGGAGATGCCAGTGAAGCTACGGATGCATCTTTCAGCAAAATTCGCTTCCAAGAGATGCTAATAGCAGATGCCATCGTGTGTGCATCTATCGCAATAACATCATTATGCTTGTGATAGATGCATCGCTCAAGAATCTTCGGCTGGCTGGACCAGGCATCGCTCCTAGTCGAAGTCGTTCATTTCGACCGTCTATGTACAGCTAAGGGCATGTTTGGATGGCAGGTTAGGAACATCAAAGGAATAACATTCCTTTGCTTTGCCGATGTCATCGTCCGTTTGAAATGGAGGATTACAACTTTCCTTTCCTGAGGAAAGGTTTGCTTCCCATCTCAAAACGTAGGAATCAGAAAATCCACTCTGATCTCTTGGTTTCTCTTCCTATCATGAAGTCCGAGACAAAGCGCTGACCTACAGAGAGAAGCAGCAGCCAGCGCAAAGTAGATTCTTGTTCACGTGAGGTTAGGTGCTTTTAATATTTTCTAAGTACTCATATTTGCCTAACATGTTATAATTCCTATGTTATAAATTCCTGTGTTCCAAACAGCCTAAATTTCTGTTCCTATTTTTTGAAATCCCGTAGTTTTCATTTTTCATCATACCTTATTCCTATGTGTTTTTTTTCTATTCCTGTGTTTTAGATTCCTTCGTTCCAAACAGGCTCTAAATACTACAAGTACATCATAGCATCATCTTCATCTAAACACGTCGCGGCATATGTGTTACTCTACTGTATAAAATTAGCGTCGTCAGCGTCGGAGGTGGAGGTATTTGACAGGCTCTTCAATGGCAACCTGACCCGCGTCGGAGGCCGAGACGATGGACGCGCTCTTTCTAGCCATTGGAAAGGGCCCGTCCAGGCAGCTGCGAGGACGCAAGGCCACCTCCTAGGTCGCACCGTTGCGTCGGTTTTGGTTGTTTCTTTTCATATAACTAGGTAGCGTGCCCGTGCGTTGCTACGTAACAACTAAATCTTTTGTACTAAAAACACACGGATCGCACAATAAGATAACAATACTGTTAAATTAAATACCGATGTTAAAGTGATATTTAATTCAAAAAGCAAAGTTCGTGAAATTAACATAGTCACGAAGAGCGCGACGTCGTAGGCTCACAAACTCTACTGTATAGACTTTTTCGTGATATGGCTAAGATAATATTTTATATCAGCCGAAAGAATTCTCCGATATCCATTTCTTTCATGTGCCAATAAATCCATGAATAAGTTCCGCTGCATCTCCATATAATCCTGTACACACAGGTTCGAGTATATATGTAAATATTAGTGCCTGTCACATGGATAATACTGCGTGTCTTAAAAAATCTCTCATAAAATTTTAAAACAAAGTATGTTATACTTACCGTATAAATATGTGTGGCTTTAGAACTATTCCACACAGACATATATTGTAGAATAAGGTATCAACTTGAGTGTCTATTCTAAGATGTTGAATTAGGTGTTGTAATTCTTAATTTTGACATATTTTTCAGGTCAAGGCAACCAATAGTGACACTTTTCTTAGTGGTGCATAATTTTATGGTGTACCTCTTGACTATCTGAGTAAGAACAAGTTAGCACTGCAAAGATTTAGAAAAGCTGCTGAGAAGGCCAAGATTGAGTTTTTCTCCACTATGCATACTAAAATCTATGTCCCCGTTTATCATTGCCGATGCTTTTGATGCAAAGCAATTCAACATTATTATGATCAGATATAAGTTTGAGTCTCTTGTGAGCAATCTCATAGAGGAATTCTCATCCTTTATGTGATCTGCCTCAAGAATATTGACAGGACGATGGACCCATGTTGGAATGTCGCACCAAAAAGTATCAACGTTTTGTCCACAATTTATTTTCCATGAATATATGCGGGTACTATGATAACACTAACTACACCAAATAAAAGATTAAAGAGAATTTACATTGCATCTAGAAGAATTTATTTATTAAGTTCTTTGGACTCTACAGGTAGTTTTAAAATATCTGTTTGCATGTCTTACCTCGTATCCTAATTCAAAATTTTATAGTTTAATTAGAATATGGGGAAATGATTTAAAATGAACAGACCCAAGGGTAATTTCAGCAAGAAATAGCAAGCGAGTGCGATGGAACACGTGAGCGTGAAACCAAATGAAAGGAGAAAAAAGCTGTCACTTTTACAAATGCAAAGAGTGGTTGTCTTAATTCTCATTCCTTCTGTGTTAATTTTTTTTTCTTTTGTTCGTTGCCATGTATTCTGGTGCATGCAAACATGCAATGTGTATATAGATAACATAATAATTTTTTACTTTCTATTTTGCCGTGATTCCTCTATCATATGATAAGTAATATTCAAGGAGAATCGTACCGAAGGACGCGGCATGCGAGAGATGTCGTGGGATCACAGGCATGGGCAGACGGATAAATCAAAACAAATGTCGCACCAAAAAATATCCACACTTTGTTCTTTTTAGTTGTAGGAGATATCGCAACAAAATGTATTTTGCTAGGATGGTGCAGCTATAGCTGTATTAGGTCGACCTCTTTTGGCGCTCAATGATGTGTGTTGTACGTCTGTTTAAACTCTTCTACTCAATATAATGATACGCAAACCTTTTGCGTATTAAAAAAAAACCATATAAATTTGCCAGCATGTTCTAAAAACACTTGAAAATAATTTTGTGAGCGTATTTTGGTCATTTTTTTAATTAATAGTTATTTAAAAAGAGGACCGAACCTTTGGTGACCTGGATAAAAAGTTTGACATGTAGCAAGAAGACGTTGGTACGCAACCTTATCGTGAGGCTGTGGCGTGTCGTAAATGATCGTAAATTTCCAGTCGGAACAATATTTTTCTCTCACACAAACCACCCAGCAGTACTACTTCACGAACCAGCAACAATACGAACCAGCCAACCGAACAGGTTGACGATGGATGGCCGGTATTCAACACAGTATCGATCACTGACAAGTGGGGCATGTTCCTAGACCACGGCGACTGACATGTTGGTCCCACACGGCAGCCAGAGTTGGAACGGTGTACAATTCCGCTACGCTCACTCCCGAACGCAACGGAACGGGGACCCCACTCTCTTGCTTGTTTTGTTTCCCTCTTTGCCCCGGAGGCTCGGACTCCTCGGAGGCACCACCAGAGCATTCGTCGTCCTCCCCCGCCTCGCCGCCACCACCGCCGTCCTCTCCCAGCCTTCCTCTCCTCCTCCTCCTCCTCCTCCTCCCCCTCGCATGGCGACAGCCCCTCGTCCCTAGCCCTAGATCCAGCCATCCCTCGCTCACGCACCACCAACCCCTCCCTCCCTCCCTCCCTCGCTCCCCACCTCCGCGCGTCCGCCCGTGCCCCCATGGACGCGGGGAATGGCTGCAGCGCGCGGGCGCTGGTGGCGTGCGTGATCGGCGGCATCGTGCTGGGCGCCTCGGTGCTCGCGCTCCACCTCGCGGGCGGGCCCGCCGCCATCCCGCCCCTGCCCCTGCCGCCGCCCCTGGGCGCGCTCCGCCGCCGCCTCCGCCGCCGCGCCCGCCGCCCCGTGCGCGTCTACATGGACGGGTGCTTCGACATGATGCACTACGGGCACTGCAACGCGCTGCGCCAGGCGCGCGCGCTCGGGGACGAGCTCGTCGTCGGTGTCATCAGCGACGACGAGATCAAGGCCAACAAGGGACCCCCCGTCACGCCGCTCCACGAGAGGTCCTGTCTCCTGTGTCGATGGTCTTTTCGTTTCGATCTCCTCATCTTTTAAAAAAAATATTATTAATCTCTGATGATGTGACGCGAAACGTAATTCTAGACTTGTAGCATGCGGTTGTGTTAACACAGGTTACTGGAGTGACGTTTTATCACCCGTAGCTACCTGCCCATGACCTCAGTTTCATCAGCAGTAATTCACCAGTCGAGTGCTATTTGGGAATTTCATATTCCTCCTGGGGAATCCGTTGTTTGTTATTGCTGGCTTTATAAGAGTTACTGTGCAGTGGACTGCTCCAAAAATGCTTTGCTATCAACTGGGTTCAGAAAATTTTCTTGCATGAATCCAATTCTGCAATCTGCACATAAAGAGAACAATCCAGAGGGTTTTATTTATGTGTTATTTTTGGTAGTTATTAGTTTAATTTCATCCACAAATTGAGTTAAGGCCTTTAGGGCATAGCACTAGTGTTTCTATTGTCACTTCAATATAAAGGAGGCAGGTCACTTTGTTGTTTGACACGTTCTGCATATGCAAATAATCCTCGAATGGTTGTTTTTATATTTCATCTGAACTTTATATTGTGTTATTCCTTTACGTGTGACCTGGCTGTACAGAGATTTATCTCACTGCTTCTCTGTGTCAGGGAGTTACTTACTCCCCCCCAACTTATATATGTTGTTTAGCACAATATGAAAATTGAGTTTTATTTATGTTTTCTTTGCTAGTTATTAGTAATAGGTTTCTTTGGTAGTTATTAGTAATAGGTTCATCCGAAAATTGAGTTAAGACCTTAAGGGTAATAGCACTAGTGTTATGTTGTCGCTTTCATAAAGGAGGCAGGTTACTTTGTTTGACACTTTCTGCAAATTATGCAAATAATCCTCAGAATGATCCTTTATTTTATTTTGTCTCAACTTTTATATTGTGTCATTCCTTTTAATCCTTTACATGTGACCTGGCTGTACAGAAATTTATGCCTCTGTTTCTCTGTGCCAGGGAGAAATTTATGCATATTCTGATGTTTTTTTTTCTGATAATACAGAATGATAATGGTCCGTGCTGTTAAATGGGTAGATGATATCATTCCAGGTGCACCTTATGCCATAACTGAAGAGTTCATGAACAAGCTATTCAATGAGTACAACATAGACTACATTATCCATGGTGACGATCCTTGTTTGCTACCGGATGGTACTGATGCATATGCTCTTGCTAAAAAGGCTGGTCGATACAAGCAGATTAAGAGAACCGAGGGAGTGTCGACAACAGACATTGTTGGTACTAATTTCGCTTTAGTTTTTATTTTCTGCTTTTGATGTTAAATTTTGCTTTGTTCTTGTTCATGATTATATTGAATTCTGAAATGTTGATTATTTAGGTACTTGTTCTCAGTTGCTAGTTATTTACTTATTTTTTATTGAAATATCATAGCTGTCCTTTGGTGTTGCAATTGATTCTATGTCTACCAAAAACTTCTTTTGTCAGCCACCGTACTGCAAAAGATTTCCTCAGCTGATTTGGTCATGAGGAAACCATTGTGAACCAAGTGTCATATTAAGAAATGTTTAAGGGATGATCATTCCATTATTGTTCTTGTTCCCAAGACTGCATGCACAATGAAGCTTCTGCTATACGCCTGTACCCATTTCTAGTTTAGAGTTTCAATTTATTCAACATCTTGGGGACAGTGATTTGGTCATTTCTAGTGAATACAATTTATATGGTGATGAAATGGCTCTTCTCATGTTGATCGAGTATTGCTTCATGATAGGACGGATGCTTCTTTGTGTTAGAGAGAGATCATCTGATGCCCATAATCACTCTTCACTACAAAGGCAGTTCAGTAGCGGACATGGTCAGAAAGTTGATGATACTGGATCTGGAACTGGAACAAGAGTATCTCATTTTCTTCCCACATCTAGGCGAATAGTTCAGTTCTCAAATAGCAGGGTATGACTTCCGCTGTTCTGTAGCATCACATACAATAATATATCACTTCTTGGACTGTTCACAGACGATTTGAGACCAACTCTTGGATAGTCACTGACTGTACAAATTCCCAATGCAGGGTCCAGGTCCAGATTCTCGGATAGTTTACATAGATGGTGCTTTTGATCTGTTCCATGCTGGACATGTCGAGGTAAATGTGAATTCCTTTGCACATGCCCACCCACCTGAAATGGGGAAAGAAAGAAAGAAATCCTCACATCTGTTTCAGCTAAGTCTGTTTAGGACACAAATGCCTGTGCTGGCTGTACTTCTGTTTTTGCAAGGAGAAAACTAAAATTAACCCTCCACGATTCATATATTCTTGTGTTTATAGTTTCTTTCCATGTAGATATTACGACTTGCTCGAGAACTTGGAGATTTCTTGCTTGTGGGGATTCACACAGATCAGACCATAAGGTAATATGATGATTGCATCTGTATTCTCCCCTATGCTTAAGTTAGTTCAGTTCTGCAGTAGTCCTTCTTTATAGTCAGAGTTCATTTCTGTTGAAGCATTATATCTGTAATGTATAACATTCAGCTTACTTTTCTTTCGGCGTTTACTATTATTTGGCAGTTCAACTCGAGGACGACACCGCCCAATCATGAATCTCCATGAGCGAAGTTTGAGTGTTTTGGCTTGTCGTTATGTTGATGAGGTGATCATTGGTGCTCCATGGGACGTTTCAAAAGACATGGTGAGTTATCTGTTCTCTTCTCACCATGGAACTCACTAATTTAGTTATAGAACGCATGATGAAATGTTTGTAGTTGGCTGGTTGCTCCTTGTACACAGCACTCTTAACACAATAGACAATACATTGACCATAAGATCTGTAATCCAAGCCCAGATTATCTTAGTATAGATAAAAAATAAGGCTGGCATGCTCTTATCCATGGATTGATACAGAAGAAATAAGCCTTGCATGGTATGCTCGCATCCATATTTTAGTTTGGATATAAGCTAGGTCTGAGGCTTTGAGATTTGCTTAACTGAGCCTCAGACATATTTAAATAGTTGGTTGGCATCTAAATCAGATTTCAAATAGGTGTAGACCCATTAGCGCTACCTGTTCCATTTTGGATGCTATTTACATTGGACAGAAATGACCAGAGAGTAGAGACTAGACCCCAACGGCGGAGCCATGTATTGGCCATAGAGGGCTCCGGCACCCCCTTGCCCCGTAAAAAAAATGAGGATATATGCTACAGATGTGCAAGCTCCGCCATGCTAGCTAGTGCAAAGCTGCAGGACTGTCCGAGCAAGCAAGTTAGTCATACAATAGTAGAGATACAGTAGTAATAATATGAGTATATCCGTGCCAGTAATAAATAATACACTTGCAGCAGAACAACTAGCTGCTCTCAAGTGGTTCAGCCTGGGCACAAATACACCGATAACCGAAAACCGAACCGAACCGCACCGAACCGAATCAAAATTTTGGTTTTTTCGGTTTTCGGTTTCGGTTTCGGATTCAGCATTTGCACAGTTCGGTGATCGGCTTCGGCTTCGGTTTTAGGCTGCAACCGAACCGTTAAACCGAGCAACCGAACTCCCAGCCAGCGCACAGCGCGTCGCACAGGCACCAGGCGGTGAGGCACCTAAGTGCACACCCAGCAGCCCAGAAGTCAAGACGGCCCACCATACTCCAAGGCATACAAGTCACGTGAGGCCAGCCCACACACAGCCACATACTCGTAAACCCTTTCTCAAAAAAAAAAAAAATACTCGTAACCCTATCCCTTCGACCCTTCCCTATCCGAGCTTTGGAGGAGGTGGCGGCAGTTACAGCGGTGGAATGGCGGGGTGGTGCGGATGCCGGACGGTGATTCGCTGCGGCGGTTTCTGCGGTGGATGGCGTGAGCCGGGAGGCGTGGAGCCCCGAGCAGCGCTTCTACGAGAGGAGCAGGAGGCCGTCAAAGCTGCGCGCGAGGAGGCCGTCAAAGCTGCGCGTGAGCGCGAGCGCCGAGCAGGGAGGCGATGCTGCGGGCACCGGGCTGCGGCGCATCTGAGGCCCCGAAGCGGCGAAGCCCGTCAATTCGTTCTTCTCTTTTTCTTTTGCGACTCGATTCGTTCTTCTCTGTTCCGACGTTCTCTCCCTTTCGTCTTTTCTTTCTCTGCGATAGTTTCGGTTACTTCGGTGGAAACCGAAAAACCGAACTAAGAAACCGACACCGAATTTGTCGGTTGTTGATTCTACAAACAACCGATCGGTTGTTGATGTCTGAAAACCGAAATTTACAGATACCGAACAAACCGAACTGATTTGTCGGTTTTAACCGAATGCCCAGGTTGACAAGTGGTAGTTCAAGGATGCTACAGTGTAATGGGCCCCTCCTTAACTTTGATTCACGCTCCGCCACTGCTAGACCCAATTTTGATAGAAGCAGGAATCAAGTTCTTACAATCATCTTAATCTCAAATACTCATAGCCTGAATAAGATGTAAAAAGAAAAGGACCAGGGCCCATACCCGCGGCCTAAGAAAATGAAAAAAATGGCTCCGTTGGCTGCAAGCCCCCTCATCAGGCACTGTAGCAGCAGCAGCTGAACAGGCCCATTAAAATTTGAATAGCCGGGAAATATAGAGATGGCACCTGCACAAAACAATACACCTTGCAGAGTGATCATGGGTAATATTATTGCTACTTCCTACGTTGCATGGATACGTGAGGTTGGCCACGTATCCCGTATCGGATACACTTGGGATATGCGACGGATACGCATCCGTGAAGTATTGGCAAAAAAAATAAAGGGGCGTACCCAGTGCAGAGAGCTCCCGCTCTGTGCGGGGTCTGGGGAAGGGTGTCAGTGGCAAGCCTTACCCTCGCCTGTGCAATGTGAGGAGACCGCGACTCGTATCGGCAAAAAAAAAAAAATGCAAAAAAAATCCAATACTTGGTCTGATACGTATCCACACGATTTGATGAATGACGATACGTATCTGCCACGGACACCTGCCTAGACACCCTGCTGCATGAGCGCCGCCGTCTGACGTGCCTCTGCCCGCTTGCACCCGCGAGCGCTGATAGCGCCTCCTGCCCGGATGCACAGCGGCACGAGTGCCGCCGCCCGACACGCGGCTTCGTGCCAGTACGCTCGAGCGCCGATGGCGCAGCCCGCCCGACGCCTCCCTCCTGGCCACCCGCCTGCCTCAGTGGCCGCGAAGACCTCCAGCACTTCCTGGTGGCGATTCAGCAGACTTTCGGTGATCTCCCCTTCTTAATTTCTTTCTTCCCTTCCTGATCTAGTCACTCGTTGCTTCATTTCTTCCTCAACGGCAACCTCCTTTCTGTTCTTTTTGCCTGATGTCTGTCTTCCCCTGTGGGAAGGGGTGAGAACTGGGGAAGCAAAGGATACAGACTGAGCGGTGGTGAGCTGTGCCAATTTTTTTTACTGGTGTCGGTGGGGTGAGTGGTGGAGATGGAATGCTGTACGAAGCCACTAGTCTAGCAGTTAAATAATTGTAGATGTGGCTTCCGGGAGCGTTTGATTGGCTTCTACTAATTTTAACATGTCTTATTATTTTTTGTAAAAATATAAAACGTATCTGCGTATCAGTTTTTTTAGAAAAATGACGTATCCGCGTATCCGTATCCGTCTGATACCGATACACGTATCCGTATCCGTGCTGCATAGGCTACTTCACTACAAAAGAAGAGCCAAAAATGGAGTTAATAAAGACCAAGTCCTATAGGTTTTCCACTATTTTGTTCCTCATCTCTCCAACTGAGGACCTTGGTCTTCATCTGAGAAACTGAGCAGCTCGTATATGAAACAACATGGTTAGTAGGTCTCTGCAAAGCTATCAGTGACTGAGTTTCTGTCCCAGCCAAATGCTCTCTTATAGCACCAGTATATTGCCATCAGTGTCCTCAGTTTAGCCACACTGGTTGCATAAAGCACCAATTAGAAGGCGCATGCTATTTAGATATTTTAAGGTTAATAATTGAGCCCTCTTATGTATTGATAGAGGCCAGGTAAATGATTATGTGATGCAATTATTGTTATGACCAGTATGTTTGTGTACTGAATTCTCCAGCTTCCTTTTGTCGTGTGCAGATTACCACATTCAATATTTCGTTAGTTGTTCATGGAACTATTGCTGAAAACATGGACTTTACAGAGGTAATTAAGTTTTATTTATAAGAACCATTTCATTACTTTAACACACAAATGTTTCAACATTGATAACTAATTGTTCCTAATGCATTTTAGGATGATTCAAACCCGTATGCTGTTCCAAAGGCTATGGGCATTTACCGTCGGCTGGAGAGTCCCTTGGATATCACTACAAGTACTATCATCAGGAGGATTGTTGCTAACCACGAAGCTTACCAGGTAATTACTGTGATAGGTTGGTTATGGGTCCTTTCTATGCAGTATGCAGCATGGTGTACAGTACATATTTACAGTTACATTACACGCGTCAGTCGATTTTGTCGTCTACATATCAATGATGTGCATATGGGAGCTATTGTTTGCTGATATTGTGCTGATGCGTTACTGCTTGAGCACAGGCAGCCTTGCATGTCAGCATGTGTCATTAAATAATGTCTGTTTTCTTGGGACCAATCTTCCCCCCTTGTATTACGCCTGGCAACGTGTTCTTTGGTGTGGGGCTGTTGTCGTTTCATTTATTCTGGTCCATGGATCTGGTGCTGTCTGTATTCACTTTTGCTGTGTCCATATGCCATTTTGCAGAAGCGGAATGAGAAGAAGGAAGCCAGTGAGAAGAAGTACTACGAGAGTAAAAGCTTTGTCAACGGGGAGTGAAGTTACGAGTAGCAGGACTTGCATGAAGATTGTTGCCTAGATCATTTTAGATCCCAGCATTTAGCAACGGCAACAGTTGGTTGATCTACAGCTGTACCTTTTTCTTCAGTATCTTTGATGTTCCGCTGACATAGCTTAGGAAGCATCAGGCGCGGCGTTGAGGAATGACTACCAGAGTCTAGGAGCATTTCCATCATTCCCCAGTGTCGTAGTCAATTTCCCCCTGCTGTATTGTATATGCGCCTTCCAGCTGTTGTTTCCAGCTGAGTTGCATTTGAGAGGTCTATAGGCTTTCCGACCCCTTCGAAATTGTGCGTTACAGTATGAAAACCCAGAATGTTAGCGTGATTAACTATTTGCTGCTGGTGTTTCTTTCCCATCTGCACTGTAATGCGCATCGTTTTCACTGGCAGCAATCCTTTTCTTGAAAATCAGGTTGGGTTCCTTCCGCTGTGTTGTTGAACTGAATAAATGAACATATGGACTGTCCGTGGTCGGCGATGGCAAAAGCGACCGATGGTACACCTGGTTGGCTGGTTGGCTGGATGGATGGATGAACCGAACGTGGGTTGGTGACACGTTGGGATCTGATGATACGATATGGATCTGTGAATTAACTGAATTCTGACAAATGGTTGCTGCCAATCTGCTGGGCCTGCTGCTTGCTTGCTACGCGTTGTCGCGGATGGAAAGAGATGTGCTACCTGTGATCTGCATGCATCCAGCAGCCGAGGGGCACACATCTGGTGCTGGGGCTGTCTGTGCTTGCTCTCTTGCGAGCGACCTTTACTGTGTCTGGTCCACTGGCTGATTTGCTTGCCAACAAACGTTGGTTTCGCTTTGATCTTGGATTAGGACACTTGTCGTCTGTCTCCTGGTTTCTGGGTGCAGGATACTCATCGTCTGACAGTCATGCGTGGCAACGGTTGAGTAGATGCGCTCCATTGTTTCTTCTGCTTGGGTAATCGTTTGTCGTTTCCCTTGTATCGCAGGGAAGGTACAGGATACAATTCGTAAGAAAACTTGCAGGTTTGCACCTTACTTTTCCGTGCTATCTACGTGTACAATATGTCATGAAGCCAATTCTGAAATTGTTCTTGTCATCTTCGACAGTTCACATCCGTATGCATCCTTGATCTGCTCTGAGATGAACAAAGGGCCACAATTAGTGGTACTAACATGGACAGAATAGACGGGGGAGAGATTTTCGTGATGGATGATGGATGCTGGGACATTACGATTCAAGGTGTGGGACAAGACGAAGGCCCCGCTGCTAGTTCTGACGCGTTACCGATCCTCTCAAACGTCGGAATGGATAATACATATCTGAACGTGCTTCTTGTGTGTGATTTTGACATGAGATTTACCTTTTGCGGTTGCTGGTGGGCCGGGCTCTGCACATGATATAAAATCCGGCCCCAATCATGCATTACAGCATTGGCAATTTTTTCTTCATTTCCTGTGCCTCTTAAAGGTGCCAATAATTCAACTATTATTTGCCAATGCTAAATTGTTTATCTCGTGGACTCTGGCTATCCAAGCTAAATAGGATATCTTGCATGCCCTTCTACCTGAATTTTGTCTTCGCTGTTGGCGTCCATCTGAAGGGAAGTACGGGGTGCAGTGTTCAATTTTCTACATTCATCTGTCCCTTCAAAATAACGTGCTTTCAGAGTTATGAAGCAAAAGTGACGTACATTGAAGGTCATACCAAGTTTCTCTACTCATACTCAGAAGCATACCATTCTTGCTGACATACGTTGCACAATTTTATTCGTGATAGCAAAAAGTTACATGATAAGGAGTTTGTTAGACGTGATGCAGATGAGGAGTACCTCCCAGAAGCACCATATGCAACGACACAAACACAAGGAGATGAGAGTCCATAGTGGGAGAATGAGGATACCACCATGAATACCATTCGAAGTAGGATAGTTGATGATTTAATTAGTTAGTGCGAGAAGGAGATAGCTATCCTGACAGAGATTCAGTAAACAACTCAGGGTTTTATGTTAGAGTGACACATTTGCTTGGCTTCAGCAACCAGACGCATGCGTTTGGTCTCAAGTGAGGGTTGTCCCACCTCGTATATTATGCTTCACCGTCGTTAGTTTTCGACGTGAGACTAAACCTAACACTTTTCGCCGAGTAGAATGACTATGCACCCTTTTTCCCTCACCTTCTCTACTCTTTCCCAGCATTCATAGATAAAGTGGTTGCTATGGCATGGTCACCAAAGATGAGGAATGAAAAACACTAGCAATCTGGCCACTCACATATACATTCTTTTTGTTTTCACTTCTGCTATATTTGTAGATTTTCTAATTTTTGCAGTTATTCAGGCAACTTGTATTTTGTCATTTTTAGGTACAAAAAATATAAATTATTTGAGTTGTCCTATTAACTGTAATAGTTGATTGTTTGTTTTTTGCTGTTTCGACAAACGACTCGATCTGCAGTCAATCAAAGGCTGTGTGCCTGATGCTTGCATGTGCTATGCTTTGCCCATCATGCGTGCTAGGTGCGGGACCGAACTGATGAACAGACGAGGAAAAACACAAACAGAGGAGTTCAGCTTTTGTCCTGTCGTAGCTGAGCGTGCGCCTGGATGAAAAATAACAAGGACATCGATCTAATTTTTTTTAAAAAAATTCGATCCGATGAAGAACTTTTGGCGCGAGAGCTAAGATAACAAACCTACTGCTTCATCCGTTCCTAAATAACTATCACCGTTGGTGTACATACCACAAACAAATTTGACTCGATGGATAGAAAATACGTATAATATTTATATCTTTAAATAAATTTATTAAAAAACTAGATTCAAATATCTTTCTAATGATATAAATTATATACCATAAATATTAATATTTTTTAATATATATTTAATAAAGTTGTTTTTTGATAAACGAAACGATAGATATTTAAGTACGTAGGGAGTATATTGCAGTTAACAATGATATCATCAGCAGCAGCAGGATGCTAAACAGCGCATATCCCAAGGAATCTTAAAACCTGTAACCATGTGCCTTGATGGCAGCAGGTAAGAGAGGAGTATCATCCAGTATATTTCGTTACGAAGCAACTACAGTCCGATGTGATCGTGCATGCAGTGCTTCTCGATCGGGATGACCACTACTTTATTTTTCTTTTGAAAGGTTACCACAGTACAACCACGCTAATGAGGCAGCCGTGTTCATTGTCAAACTAGTTGGAGTACAACCACGCTAATGACATGACATGACAAGGTGAGATTTGTAGATGGCTGCGTGGCCTAATGATGTGATGAGCGAGGCTGCATGCACGGGGCTCTCTGTCTCTGACCAGCTGAGACCTTCAATTCCCAACGTTACTGCGTTGCCGGGTGCAGGACTGGAGGACATTGTTTAGGCCTTTTTTTTTTCCGTCTATTAACTACTAAATTTAGTAGTTTTTAATTATTTTAGTAATTTTTTAACCAAATGCTATAACTAAAAACTATTAAAAGAGCTCTAGTAACTCTAAAGTTATTAAAAATGACTAAACTGTTTAGTAGCTACTAAAGTTGAGTAGCTCGAACAAACACCCCCTTACCTGCTGCCCATGCGTCTCCTTTTTCATTTTTAGAGTCTATTTGTTCCAAATAAGTCACTTACTTGTAAGTTAAAAAGTAAAATAAGTGATTGATTTTGTCAAACACTACCAACTTATAAGTTACCACTGCTTATAAGAAATAAGCTGGTTCACCCCTGCTTAAAACTTATAAGCCACCCTTTTCCGTATGGAACCCACACCTTTCACTTAACAGGCATGAGCTTATAAGTTATCTACGACTAAACAGGCATGACTTATAAGTCACTGATTTTCAGTCACCTGACTTAATAAGTCACCTGACTTATGGAAACTAATAAGGGCCTTATCACCAACAGCACAGCCCTAACCAACTTTGGGCCGGATCGGCTGGTATTAAAGTCGGCTAAAGTTGTTTTTGTTGCGAGAGAAAAATACTGTAGATTTTATCTAATAAACCGGCTGAAGCTGTTTTGCTCTTGGCTCTTGTCACACAGACTTGACACTACTGCGGCCACAGATATCATTGCAGTAAGTACCGTACTGCTAGGGGCCTTGTGTTAAGCAGCTGGCAGTTATGATGGGCAGCCAGCCAGCCAGCGGCAGATTAACGAACACAGTTACACAGTGATACATAAAGCTAGCTAGCGATCTTGCGCGGCCTTTGGATCGACTCAGGGTGCGTTTAGATCCAAAAAAAAAAAAAAATTGGATTTTGGCTCACTGTAGCATTTCATTTGTATTTGGTAATTAGTGTCTAATTATGAACTAATTAGGTTTAAAAGTTTCGTCTCACGATTTCTCGACCAACTGTGTAATTAGTTTTTTTTTTCATCTACATTTAGTACTCCATGCATGTACCGCAAGATTCGATGTGACAGTTACTATGCAAAATTTTTTGACAAGTAAACAGGGCCTCATAAAAAAAAAGGGAAAGTTGATCTTCGCTTGAACATGGAAGAAGAAAGGTGACAGATGCATGCTGCTAACTGTATTCTACAGGGCCTGCATGATGCAGTGCAACAGCAACTGCAACTGTAACTGCAAGACATGCACGCAGGATGCAGCAGGGCGATGGTGCGTGCGTGCGTGCGTGGTAGCTTTTGCTAATTCCAACGTAGCAGTAGCAGAAGATCTTCGTCTGCTGCTGGTGTATCTGGCCCGCTGCCGCCTGCCTGTCCCGTCCATGGCTCCATGGGCACGCAGCCGCACGCATGCAGCAGCGGCAACCACGGAGCAGAGCAGAGCAGAGCAGCACATGCAGCTCATTGCTCCCATGCATGGGGCTCATGGCCACACAGGCCACCCACGGGCCTCCCCCCATGTGCCATCACAGCAGGTTCACACGCTTTGCCTCCAGGCTAGGCCTGGCCGCTGCTTGTCCCCGGGGACGAGACGACGACGAGGAGGGAGCTCAGTGCTTGTTGTGACAGTGTCCAGGCGTCCAGCTGCTGTGCTGCTTCTGCACCTTTTTAGGCACGTAGTACTCCGTACGCAGGCAGGCCGAGGCAGGCGAAGCACCGAAGCGCGAAGCACCCGTGCACAGTTTGCACATGCGTGCAATGGCAACATGGGCAAATCGCGGGACGCCCACGCCACTCCACCCTACCATCGTTTTCGGCTTGCTCGTGTGGTCCTTTCTCCTATTTCTTCACACACATGCACCAGGATTTTTTTTGTATGAGTGGTATATATTTAATGAAGTAGTGATTTTGTTAAAAGATACTATTTTATTGTGGTAATTAATACCTGAACACTATAGATATTAAAACAATATTTTCTAAGAGTAGATGAGAGTGTGAGAGGGAAGTTAAAAGTGATCATTATACCCCTGACCATTATACCACAAACCTTAATAGTTATCTAAAAAAATTCATAAATTTTGCATATGGAGTTGGATGAAGATGGGTTGAGTTGTATATAAAAAGTGTAGAGCCTAATAAGATGTACAACTTTGTAAACCCTTTGTCCTTGAATAAATTAGTTTCTAGAGTGGTCTTAAGTTTTTTTTTGCGTTCATCCAATTTATAGAAAATAGCATAAATATCTATGACACAAAATAAATATATTATGAAAATATTTTATGATGTATCAAATCTAATGATATTAATTTCTTAACATTTTTTCCTATAAATCCAATCTGGTTTAAAATATTTGACTTAAGATAAATTTAGGAATTGAATTTTTCCACCAAAGATGAATCAAATTTAATTATTCATGAGCAATTAAATTACAAAAGTTGAATTTAGAAATTGGTTTATAGTTGACAAGTTTTTTATTTGAAATTATTTGCAGTGAATATGTTTTTAGTGGAATTTGCAGTGAATACGTAATACGTTGGCCGATACCAATGTGTCCGGTTAGCCGATAAGGCCCAACCCAATTATCCCCTACATGTGGGTCGCCCGCCCTGCCTGCGCCCGGGCAAATCGCGTGACGCCCACGCCACTCTACCCTACCATCGTTTTTGGCTCGCTCGTGTGGTCCTTCCTCCTATTTCTTCACACAAATGCACCGGATTTTTTTTGTATGAGTGGTATATATTTAATGAAGGGCATGACTTAATAGTGATTTTGCTAAAAGATACTATTTAATTGTGGTTATTAAAACCTGGACACTATGGACATTAAAACAATATTTTCTAAGAGTAGATGCGACTGTGAGAGAGAAGTTAAAAGTGACCATTGTACCCCTGACTATTATACCGCAAACTTAATAGTTATCTTAAAAAATTCATAACTTTTGCATATGGAGTTGGATGAAGATGGGTTGAGTTCTATATAAAAAGTGTAGAGCTTAATAAGATGTACAACTTTGTAAACCCTTTGTCCTTGAATAAATTAGTTTCTAGAGTGGTCTTAAGTTTTTTGTTTGCGTTCATCCAATTTATAGAAAATAGCATAAATATCTATGATACAAAATAAATATATTATGAAAATATTTTATGATGTATCTAATCTAATGATATTAATTTCTTAACACTTTTTCCTATAAATTCAATCGAATTTAAAATATTTGACTTAACATAATTTTAGGAATTGATTTTTTCCACAAAGATGAATCAAATTTAATTATTCATGAGCAATTAAATTACAAAAGTTGAATTTAGAAATTGGTTTTGTAGGATCTCTGGTACGCCTAGTGGGGGGGTGAATAGGCATGTAACAATTCAACTCAAACCGAAGTCAAATTCACCAGCGGCATGTCGCTCTTTGAGCGCGGCACTGCCGCACCTGCAGGAGAGATTAGTTCACAATTCAAAATCTATCCAACAAAATTTAGATCGGGTAAATTTCTTAGCTTCCTGCAGTGTGGTAGATCACAGATCGACAGCTGAAAGTGATGGGAACACCACACACAAATAGATCGGCCTCAATCCTAGAAATTACCTCAACAACAACAAGAACACAAGTGTAGCAACACAAGCACAGGATGACACAAGGATTTATCCCGTGGTTCAGCTTGCCACCAAGCTTACATAAGTCCACGTTGTTGAGGTATACCACTAAGGTTTAGAGATTTGCAACCCTACCTTGTTCTCAAGTTAAGAGAGTGAACTTTTGAGATGAGGGATGATTTTACTTGCTGCAAGAGGTGATTACAAACCTTTTGGGGCTATCACACAAGTTGGCAAGCTCACCAGGCGACGCTCTAGCCGGCTAGGAGCCAAACTCCAAGAGTAACAAACACAACCATCGGTCAAAACATGAACCAAGTGCTTTTTAGAGTTTGGAACCAATAGAGATGCTCTCTTATCAAGTTTTGGACCCTTATCCCTCAAGGATTGATGGAGAAATCAATGGATTTGCTTGGGGGCTTGAGGTCAACAATGAAGTGAGAGAGAGAGAGAGAGCTCCTGCTCTATTTTGAGTGTGCTGAAGTGAGGAAGAAGGGAGCAGATTGGTTCGTTACCGTTGGGAAAGAAAGGGAAAGGTATATATACCTCCTAGGCTCCAATAGTATCTTAAATCGTAGATAGCCGTTGGGGAAAAAAAGACAAGGTATATATACCCTCAGCCCCCAACGGACATTGCACCCAAGATGTCGGGCGAGACGAGGTCCGCAGCCTTGAGGTCGGGCGAGATGAGGCCGTCACCAAAGGGTCGGGCAAGCCAAAGCCTGCGACCAAAGGGTCGAGCGAGCCGGAGCCCGCGACCAAAGGGTCGGGCGAGCCGGAGCCCGTGACCTTAGGGTCGGGCGACACGAAGCCCACGGCCAAAGGGTCGGGCGAGCCGAAGCCCGCGACCTTGGGGTCGAGCGAGATAGAGCCCGTGACCAAGGGTCAGGCGAGACAGAGCCTGCGACCTTAGGGTCGGGCGAGACGGAGCCCACGACCAAAGGGTTCGGCGAGATGGAGCCCACGACCAAAGGGTCGGATGAACCGAAGCCCGTGACCTTAGGGTCGGGCGAACCGGAGCCCGTACCCAAGGGGTCGGGCGAGTCGGAGCTCGTACCCCGCAAGACACTAAGGATAATAGTGAAGTGTAGTCTGTCTTGGCTGTGAATCTAAGGATACATGTGGTTGTTTGAGCACTTGGTAGCATATATTAGCTTAAGCATTGTGCCCTCCTTTATAGTACGTCTTTTTCTATACTCAAATTCAATATATAAAAGAATTTAAACCTCCTTTGAGTTTGAAGCCATCTATATTTGTAGTTGGGGGCTCCTCCGTTTCGTGTAGCATTCTCGAATATAAATTCCCTGCTTGTTATCTCGATAAATCTCATTAGTTCTCTAATTACGAGGCCATTATCACAAAAACCCACAATTAAGACTTGATTGCACTTTCAGGTTTATAGTTGACAAGTTTTTTATTTGAAATTATTTGCAGTGAATATGGTTTTTAGTGGAATTTGCAGTGAATACGTAATACGTTGGCCGATACCAATGTGTCCGGTTAGCCAATACGGCCCAACCCAATTATCCCCTACGTGTGGGTCGCCCGCCCTGCCTGCGCCCGAGCCCGGCGCGCGGGCCTGACACTACTGCGATGTCGCCATGCCCGCCAGCGACGAGCCTCCGTGCCGGCTGAGAGAAACAAATGAGCAGAGTCCTGAAATGTCAGTTCAGAGAAAAAGGGCTCCGACCCACCCATGCGCTGGCTCGCTGGCACCGCGCATCCCTCGCCACCTCTGCACCGCCACCATGATCGCGGCCGTGTTGCAGGGTCTCATCGACGCGTCCCCGCTGCTGGCCGAGTTGCAGACCCTCCACACGTAGCTCCTCGCATCAGGTCTCACCGGCAGCGCCGACCTCTCCGTCAAGCTCCTCGTGCTTCACCTCCGGTGTGGCTCCCTCCACAACGCCCGCGCCGTGTTCGACGGAATGCCGAGCCCGACCCATGCCGCGCACAACTACCTCGTCGCGGGCTACTTTCGGTGAGGCCGCCCCGCTGAGGCGCTCGGGGTCGTGCGGTGGCTCACGGCGTCCACGGGGCGGCTTGACGTCTTCAAGCTGTCCATGGCCCTGAAGCTGTCCGCGGCGCTGGCTCTGCCCGGGGTCGTCGCCAGGGAGGTCCACGCGCGCGCTGAGGTCCGTCGTACAGTCCGACGATATCCTGTTCATGGCCCTAGTGGACGCCTACATGAAGAGCGAGTTGCTTGGGTATGCGTGCCGGGTGCACGGCGCGATGCCTGTCTGGAGCGTCGTGTGCTCCACGGCGCTGATCGTTGGTTGCATGAATGAAGGGCTGTTCTAGGATGCTGAGGCGATATTCGAGGAGATGGAGGGGAAGGACGTCGTGGCGTACAACGCCATGGTGGAGGGTACAGCAAGACGGAGGAGACGGCAGAGGCTAGAGGGCTCGCTCGAGGTGTTCAAGGCGATGTAGCGGGCAAAGTTTCGGTCCACCGTATCGACATTTGTGAGCGTGTTCGGGGCCTGCTCACTCTTGTCGTCGCTAGAGCTTGGCGAGCAGGTGCATTGCCAGGGATTGAAGAGCGGCCTAGTCTTTGACATCAAAGTTGGAAGCGCTTTGGTAGACATGTATGCCAAGTGTGGCCGGGTGGAAGACGGCCAGGATCTTCAGCCAGATGCCAGAGAGGAATGTGATCACCTGGACTTCGATGATCGACGGTTATGGGAAGAACGACCTCTCTGACGAGGCCCTCCAGCTGTTTGGCAAAATGCGAGAGCGGCGAGATGTGAGGCCGAACCACGCCACCTTCTTGAGCATTCTGCAGGCGTGCGCACACGCTGGGCTGCTGTCTCAGGGCTAGGAGGCTTTCCAGAGCATGGAGAGTGAGTACTTGCTGCGGCCGCGGATGGAACACTATGCATGCATGGTGGACTTGCTGGGTAGATTCGGAAGCGTGCGGCAAGCCTATGATTTTGTCCGAGGTATACCGGTGAGGCCAAATGTGTGGGCAGCGCTGCTCGGGGCAGCTACACTGCACGGGGGCATGAACATGGCCAACATTGCATCGAGGGAGGTCTTTGAGCTGAGCCGCAAGGGAAGACCGGGTGCTTACATGGCATTCTCCAACACACTTGCGGCAACTGGGAAGTGGGACGGCGTGCATGATGTTAGGGAGATGATGAAACAACGAGGCGTGCTGAAAGACGCTGCCTACAGCTAGGTCGGCTCTGAGAACCCGCTGCTTGTCGACTGATGTACAGGTATAGTTTTTACCTAGCCATACCATGTAAAATTTCTCCTGTAACATTTTAACATCAATCTATTGGAGAACAATGCATTTTTGCAATTCATATGATATAGAATCTATAAGTGTCATGCTGCTGGCTTACAGCTGAGAAGTAATGTCTTTGTATTCTGATAGTCAGTAATTAGCTTTCCAGAAAAACCAGATAGATCTGTTTGTTAATTTAGTATCCTAATTTCTCTTCCCTAATTGTGTTTGTTATACTCATACCTCAATGAAATTAATGAAGAAATTATTTTTATGCTGGATCATGTTACTGCATTGTGCAGGCTATACCAGTTGATATGTAGGATATATTCTCATATAGACTAACGATTTTCTATAAGTCTTCTTCTCAAAATGATGTGACATTTCCATCAGTTTAATCCTGGTTTGCTGCAAACTGAGTTTTCATGTGTTTCAACTTCTTTCTTCACAATGCTATAATGTGTTCAATGTAATATGAGGATATAGGTAACTCCTTGTTGCTTCTCTACTAGAACATGTGCTCTGAAATAATAAGTAGAGTTTTCTTAAGTACTGTTTTTGTAGGTTTTATTGCCTGGAAAGTATTACTTTAGAGGATCATATCTGCAAAAAATTAGGTATAAAATCTCCATGCTGCTCATCAGTCATCATTTGAATTTTGAGAAGTATTAGTTTTTAGGTCTAAAATCGCTGTGCTGAAGATCATCAGATTTATTGATTTTGTGTAGATTAGGAAGAATGCAGTTAAGGAAAAACAAACTATACTTATACTAATTCGTTGTGCTAATTATATTAAGGAATCCAGAATTGCAACACTTTAGTTTCGTTTTTCTAAATTCATTTTCATTATCAATTTTGTTTGTTTGTACTAATTCCAGGAACGGTCATGGTTGATATAGTCAGAGTGAATGCGGACACAAGGCACCAGAGAACCAGAACAGTCCCTTTGAAAGAAAAAGAGAGAACCAGAACAACATTTATCTTTGGTGGATTAATTTAGTCATGAATACACTGCATTTTTCCTGCTTTTGGGACATTCTCACATGGCATTTGAAAATGTTTATATGATTGTTCACGAGACATGCATAAGTTTTTGGAATAAATATTTGCCTTAAAAAAATAACATAAATACGATGTCATGGGCTTAACTTTTATGCCCATAAGCAATGTCAGTTAACCTTGTCAACGGAATAGTCATTCACCAAGAGGAATCTTTGAGAAGTGGTGGATCCCTCTGCAGCTCTGCTCATGTTCCTAGTACCATGTACTACAACTTGGTAACATGCACTGAAACAAATCTCCAAAAAAAAACTCAGTAAGCCAACTATTACAGACCTGTATCTACAATCTATTTTGCCGTTAGTGACAGGAGATGCACAGGTCTCTCTTTTCTTCACTCCAAGATCATCCCTCGGCCTCTTTGTCCCTGGCAAAAATGGTAAGTAAAAATGATCAACATATTCCAAAAACAACAATTTCAAATGATCAATATATACCACAAGTTCAGGTAGGAAGAAATCGAGCGGAGCACAGAATCTGCCATGGAGCCATGGCTCAGGGAACAGGAAGATCTGAGAAAGAGGAGGAAATAATTGGCTGCAGGCTCATGGTCCGCCCCAGGCCTAATCTGTACAAAGGACCCAGGGTTTCTCCGAGGAAGCAGCATCTAGGTGACCTAGAAACCCCGCATCCACCGACGCGGATGGCATAGAAGGGCAGGGAGGCGAGGTGCGTGCACTCATCAGAGACGACGACCCTTATCCGTGGCCGGTCGCAGAGTCCCATGAGGAGAGCCGGCGTGGGAGGGAGGCTAGGGTTTAAACGCCGTACCTTGAGGTGGCTGTCATCCACGGAGCCACCGGAGGGCAGCGACCTGGTGGCTGCCTCTCATGTCGCCGGCGAGCGCCTCTACGAGGAGGCAGGGCACCTCCGCCGGGGGCGGGGTCGGCGCTAGGCCGCCGTGACCCGTCGCACATGAAGCAAGGGTTTCCTGTAGCACTGGAGCACACACCGAGCAGAGAGAGGAGGCAACGCCTGGGGGAGGGAGCAGCGACGCCGGCGGCGCGCCGTGGCTTGGGACGGCCACCGCCGGTGGCTGGGGACAGCGCCACACCGCAGGCCGGGAGCGCCGTCGCGCCCCGCCAGATATGGAGGGGATTTTTAACTTTTTGCCATATTTACCAATGGCACTTCTCCGTTTGCTATCTTGATACGCGTCCCTACACGTTTGTCATTGCAAACAGTAACCTTCCTACGTTTTTGTTATTTTTTGCTGAGGTGGCCCACCAGATGGACACGCCAGCGTGGCAGGGAGCCTGGGAAGGCCTAAAGAGCATGCGAAATGACCTATGTACCCCTGTTGCTTCTCTCCCTCCAATCGCTGATGCGTGGCCCCCACATGTCAGCTACGTCTTCAACCTCCCACCATCACCCGCTCAGCATCGGCGGCGGCACGTACAACGCCATCCCGTCCTCGACGGCAGCTCCGCCGGGCACTGCACAGCTGGCCACGTCCGTCTCCATCATCAGGCGGCGGCCCGTGATGCCGGGGGGCATGCCAGCAGGGATGGCTCCCGGCGACCTCGCCCAGAGCATGTATGTGAACCACGGGCCGGCCTCGGCGGCAGTGCTCGTCCTGACGCACGACACCGAGATGACGACATAGCTGGCCGTGCCGGTGCCGCATGGGCACACGGACAGCGCGAACATGCTCCCCCGCTCTGCCGCCGTGGCGCCGCTGCTCCTCGCCTTCGCCCTGTGGGGCCACGTTCCCCGCCGCGTCTGCCTCCCGTGAGCGGAAGAGGACGAACCCGTAGCCCTTGGATCTACCGGACTGCTTGTCAGAGATGACGCGGCAGTCCTCGAGCTCGCCGAAGCACGAGAAGGTGGAGCGGAGGTCTTTGACGCCGGCGCCCCAGCCAAGGCCGTGGACAAAGAGCTTCCTGCTGGCCGGGTCGGCCTCCACGGCGCGGCGCATGGCCGCCATCGTGGCGGGGCTCACCTCCACCACCGTGTAGAGCAGTGCGACGAGCTGCTCCCGCGACAGCGGCTCGAGCAGCTTGGCGATGTCCTCGGCGTCGTCCTCGGCCGCGGTGGGCTCGGGTGGGTCGTCGGTGATGAGGAAGTAGATGGTGCCGTGGGGCTTGGGCTCCGAGGACATCGGCTCCTGGCTGTGGTTGTGGGCAGCTGCCTCGGCGGCGGCGGCGGACTCGGCGGGACCGACCTTGCGTTTCTTCGGTGCCATCAGGAAGCGAGCTATGGTTTAGGCACAAGCTTGCGGAGGAGGGGCAGGGGAGATTGGGATGGTGGGAGGTTGAAGACGAAGCTGACATGTGGGGCCCACGCATCAACGATCGGAGGGAGAGAAGCAGCAGGGGTACATAGGTCATTTTGCATGCTCTTTAGGCCTTCCCAGGCTCTGCCACGCGGGCGTGCCACCTCAGCAAAAATAGCAAAAACGTAGGAGGGTTACTGTTTGCAATGGCAAATGTGTAGGGGCGCATATAAAGATGGCAAACGGATTAGTGCCATCCGTAAGGATGGCAAAAAGTTAAAAATCCCGATATGGAGAGAGCGAGAGGGAGGAGAGAAAATTTTTTCCTCTCGACAGATGGATCGGGAGGGGCCGAGAAGCGTTTGGACTCTGGACGGAGAAGGGAAAAGATGAGAAGCTGAGTATATATTCGTCCGGCCTGGATTCAAATGAGAAGCCGTTCGAGGCAAAGAGATACAGAGGGGAAGTCGTAGAAGCTACGTAGAAGAAGCAGAAGTTAGGAGAATCCGCTTCGGCAAGAATCTTGCGGGAGCAACAGCAGCCTTCGGATGGAGAGATCGAACGGAGGAGTGACTTTCAGGTGACGTGGATGGTATTTCTGTTCGAGGAGCTAACACATTCTTTAGGGAAGAATAGGGGTGGGAGAAGTCAGTATGATCATCATAAAGCATGCATGGTTCCAACATATTGTCCCCTTTTGACATACCATGGGTTTTGAAGTGGTGGAATGGGCTGTCATACTCATACCACGGATTTCGCTTGGCCGCCTCATGGTATATGTCACATGACTAAATGGCTATCATGCCAAAGCTGCCATGGACCATGATGTGATAGCTACATTATAGGCTATACCATACACAAGGGTTAGATCTTTATGGTTCAGATAAAATAAATACTGTTAAAATATTAGATTTTAATGGGTTAAAGTAAAGAAAAGAGACAAAGTCCACCCAACTGTTACAAAAGGAAACATGTAACCCGAGATATATTTATGTTAATATTGACTCACATTTCTTTCTTCTATCTCTCGGAGATTTTTTTTTCGAAAGATCATCTCTCGAAGAATTATCATGAGCTTTATATACGTATCTCACAACCAGTGATGGATCTAAGAAAATACTGTAAGTTAGAAGTGCTTCTCCTGTTGTCTTTCATATCTAGTCATTCCTTACAACCTTTTATGGGTACCAATTTGAAGAGGGAGGGGCAGGCAGGGGGGGGGGGGGGGGGGTTGAGCCTTAGGTGGGCTTCATGTTTTGAGTAAGGGGGGCTTGAGCCCACCTCGCCCCGGTGCTAGATTCGCCTCTGCTCACAATATGCCATTCCTACATCTTTAGCCGTTGCTTCATCATTATTGCCTCTCTCTTGGTCAATGGTGCATTTAGGACATCTCGACAAGGAGGAGGCAGAGGGGGTGGCTACTTGATTTTGTCCCCCTCTTCCTCTTTTTTACACATGCCTAAAAGTTGTTGGGAAGATTTGAGGATCTTCATTATGATTTCACTATAAACCCATACTATTCAAGAGTTATGGACAAAGATGATGACAAAAATGGTAGAAGCACTCCAACACCGATTTGATAATTATGGAATATGTAGAAAAGTATATGTGAGCACAAATAATGAGGCAACAATAACAGTGAAGCAAAAAGATCGACATCAATAAGAGAATATCAAGCATAATGGAGTCGAAGCAAAACTAGAATGATGAAATTTCATTTTCTAAGAAAATACATGATGCTCTCGACTAGGGTTATAGTAAAATGATTTAGTGAATCCTCGGTGGACATAAGATTTTCCTAAATCTTAATGTGCTCCTGGCCGTCGGATATCGAAAGATTTAGTTGGTCATATGCCCTTCTTCTCATTTCGTCTATTTTTTCACATGTGCTAGGCGCTAACTTACATTCTTTTCTTATTCTTCCTCCCCCGATTGCATCACCTACTGCCATCTTTCATGCTCTAGCTCTACTGCCTACCATGCTCTATTGCCATCTTTCGAATGAGCCGTCATGCCATATAGATTCTGCTTGGCACGACTAAAAATGGCTATCATGCCAAAGCTGCCATGGACCAAGATGTGAGAGCTTGGTTAGCTACATTATAAGCCATACCGTACAAAAGCGTTAGGTCTTGATAATTTATTAGATAAAATATAATAGTATTAAAGTATTATATTTTAATGGGTCCAAAGTAAAGAAATGGAACAAGTCTACCTAGCTGAAGAAACATGCATATGTATCCTAAGATATATATATATATATATATATATATATATATATATATATATATATATATATATATATATATATATATATATATATATATATATATATATATATATATATATATGGCAATTTCTCCTCACATATCTTTCTTTATGTTTTTGAAGAATTATCACGGGCTTTATGTACTTATTATTCCACTATATGCCATTCCTACTTCTTTATGGATGAGCTAACTCTAGTTTGTCACGACATCTTGAGCTGTTGCTTCATTATTACTGCCTCTCTCTTGATCAATGGTGGGTCTAGGACAATCCGACAAGAGGCGGCAGAGGCCGAGGGGTTGGCTACTTGCTTTTGTTCTCATCTTTCTCTTCTTTACACATGCTAGAAGTTGTTGGGAAGACTTGAGGGTCTTTATTATGATTTCACTATGAAGCCTATAATATTCAAGAGTTATAGACAATGCTGGTGAAAAAAATTATACACACACTTATTGTCGGGGACTAATACCAGGGTACCCGAAGAGGAGGAACTAATAACCATCAACATTGATTCTTCCGAGCAGTCAAGAGCGCGACTACAGCTCCACCCGACCTCCAGGTGCGCAAACTCTGCCTCGCCTGACCCCTGAGGGTTGGCTCCGTCTCGTCCAACACCGAGGCCGCAGGCTTCACCTCACCCGACCCCTGAGGGCAGGCTCCGCCTCGTCCGACCCCTGAGGGTGGGCTCTGCCTCGCTCGACCCAAGAGGGTGGGCTCCGCCTCGCCCGACACCAAGGCCGTGGGCTCTGCCTTGCCCGACACCGAGGCCGCGGGCTCCGCGTCGCCCGACCTCTAAGGGCTAGCTCCGCCTCGCCCGACCCTTGGGTTTGCACTCTGCCTTGCTCGGCCTCTGGGGAGGAACTCCGCCTCGCCCAAACCCGAGGCCATGGACTCCGTCTCGCCTGACGGAGACCCATACCACCGTCGACCACTCTAGGTCCAAGCGTATGGGCCTGGTTCAATGCTCTGACACCAGGGAGGTGATCGGCATGCCCCGATATAACCTATGGCTATGACGGGCCATACATGAGGATTCACATCAGGAACAGCGTCGGGCGAACCGGTGCTGTTCTGCCTAACCCTCGTACGAACACTGACAGGCGCGTTAGTTCACCATGACGTCCACCAGGATAGAGTGGAGCGCCATGACCGGGAGATGACACCTATGCATGGCGCCAGTGACGGATAGGGTCATGATGTAAAGCTATCCCTATTGACGTCTATAGGGTCGGCGGGACTTGCATAGAAGAAAAGAAGGACCCGGTGATCCTGGAGGACTTCTTCTCCTTCTGACTCTCCTTTTTTACCCCACTGTAACCCTTGCTTTCCCTTGGCCTATAAAAGGGAAAGCAGGGCGTCCCATTAGGGGGCATCAGACCAACGATCAGAACTCATCGCAACACACCATAGGAGACTCGAATCCGATCAATTCATCGAACCCCGAACATACAATCGAGCAGCAACCGAGCTCTCAGCACCCGTTCATCCTTTCCATCAGAGACTTGGAACTTGTCCCTCTCTCGCTCGTTTGTAACCCCTACTATGAACTTTCAGTGCTAGTAACACGAGCAGTAGCAATGAACTGGACGTAGGGACATTCTGCCCGACCCAGTATAAACCCCATGTCCTATTAGCACACCATCCGAGCCAGACACGCAATATTAGAACTTTACTTGTTGGTGGCAACTCAAAACACTGATAGTTAGCGCACCAGGTAGGGGCCTTTTGTGTGTCTCGACATCCACACCAAGCCTCGGATGGCTAATCGCAACGTCAGCTAGGTCCTAGGTGCGCATGTGCGCTTCGGGGACCTAGACTTCATTGTCAAGATGGAGGGAGAATTGGTGATGGCTCTTGCCATCATCCAACCTCTCCACTCCGCCAGCCTCGACGCAATCACTGAGGCGCTTGAGGAGCTACAGCTACACGCACCGAAGGCCCGCGCCTCCAGGAGCAACTAGCTCCTCGACTTCAACTACGGGAGGTGGAGCGCCAGCTCAGCGCCTTCCTGGGACCCCGACTGACCCGGGAAGACCTATGCCACCTCACCTTCTTATTCGCCAACATCATGGCGCAACTTGCTAGAGGGGAGCTGCTCTCTCCAAAATACCTCATCTGGAGTGCCCTGACAGCGCTCCCGTTCGGTCTTTGCAACACCGCGGAGACCGATGGCCACCTTGTGGCATGACGCACGCCTTTGTCCTCCATGAACGACAAGTTCGTGGGGATGACCGAACATGTTGTGGAGTCTTTCCATGACCTCCTTGCGGGAGAATTAGAGTCACCCTCCAGCTCTGACTCTAGCAGGGGGAGCCATCACCCCTCTCGTGAGTGTTTCATGACAGGTGCCCTCGAGGGACACGTCGAAAGCATCCACGAAGAGGAGGCTACCCCAACGAATGACCTCGACGATGAGGTCGAGGGGGAGACAGGGGCCCCACGCCACCTACAGGTGGAGCAGCTAAAGGCCTGGCACCTAGAGCTCGAGGAAGCATGACTCCATCTCGAGCAGGAACGCGTGGAGCTTGATCGAGAGATCAAGCACCATGGAGACGGTGGGTGCACGTGTGCCATGGCCTGCAATGTGAACTAGAGGATCATCACGGACGATGAAGCCCTCCCACACTTCGCTCGGGCGAGCTAGAACATCGCTACTGCGGCGGCCTTGCTCCATGGGCTTTCGGGGCCCTCAACACCTGAGGATCATCGTGCCCACCATGAGATTCGCACGCTGCTCGAGCATGTGGTGGTGCAGCAGGCCAAGAGCTCACTGTCTCAGCGATGTGAGCTCGACGCTAGCCAGCACACGCTCTCAGAGCGACCCGACAAGGACGCGTCAGTCCACTAGGCACCACAAGGCGGTAGGCGACGCACCGTGGTCCTGGTGCATGAGCGTCTCGGCTGCAACCATGACGCACGTGACACCCTCGATGCTCGTAGATGCACCCACGATGAGCCAAGAGAGGGAACTAGCCACGACTATCACCCTCGTCGTGGCAGACGCTACGACAGCGGCGAGGACTGAAGCTTGAGTCCTGGCCTTCTGGGGCCTTAGGCCTTCGACCGACACATCCTCAACGCCACCTTTCCGCCAAGATACCGACCACCAACCAATATCCCAAAATACTCTAGGGAAACGAACGCCGGACTGTGGCTCGAGGATTATCGGCTTGCCTGCCAAGCCAGTGGAGCAGGTAATGATGATTTCATTATCCACAACCTTCCATTGTTCCTGGCTAATTCGGCGCGAACATGGTTGGAACACCTTCCGCCCAACAGAATCCAAAGTTGGGCAGACCTGAAAGGGATCTTCGTGGGGAATTTTTAGGGCATGTACAATCACCCTGGGAACCCATGAGATCTCAAAAACTGCCGACAGAAGGCCGGAGAAACCCTTTGTGGGTACATCCGACACTTCTCCCGGCAGTGCAATGAGCTGCCTAACGTCGCCGACATCGATGTTATAGAAGCTTTCCTATCTGGGACCACCTGCGAATCCCTGGTTCACAAGCTAGGACATAAGGGCCTGCGAACCATCAAGGAGCTCCTCAACATCGCCACCCACCATGCCTCGGGCGAGGTAGCGGTCAGAGCAATCTTTGACCGCCTAAAAGGCAAGGTAAAATGGGACAAGGACGTCAGCAAAGGCGCCTCCAACCGTCCCATCAAGAAAAAGAACAAGCCGGCAAAAGCGAGGGCTTTCTCGTGGCCACCGTCGACCATAGGGGAGGTCGGAAGCCCATGGAGGTGAAAGGTCCTAAAGGCTAGAGGGAGGGTGAATAGCCTATTAAAAATTTCTACAACAACACTTAACAAACCGGTTAGACAATTATGAGGCGAAGCAAGTGTTACGCTAGCCTACTAAAATAGCAAGCCACCTACCACAATTCTAGTTTATATAGTTTCTATCCACACAATAGCTATGACACTACACTAAGTTACTGTGCTCTCAAAAGCTAACTAAAGAGCCACACTAACCAAACTAACAAGCTCTCACAACTAGCTACACTAAAGAGCTTGACAACTAGTTTGCAGTAATGTAATGAGAGTGAGCAAGAAGGTTATACCGCCGTGTTGAGGAAGGAGCCAATCAATCACAAGAATGAACAACAATGAAGACCAATCACCTCGTAATCGAATGATGAACATAATGATTTTTTACCGAGGTTCACTTGCTTATCGGCAAGCTACTCCTCGTTGTGGAGATTCACTCACTTGGAGGTTCATGCGCTAATTGGCATCACACGCCAAACCCTTAATAGGGTGCCGCACGACCAACACAAGATAAGGATCACATAAGCCACAAGCAATCCACTAGAGTACCTTTTGGCTCTCCACCGGGGAAAGGTCAAGAACCCCTCACAATCACCATGATCGAAGTCGAAGACAATCACCAACCTCCGCTCGACGATCCTCACTGCTCCAAGCCATCTAGGTGGCGGCAACCACCAAGAGTAACAAGCGAATCTCATAGCGAAACACGAACACCAGGTGCCTCTAGATGCAAACACTCAAGCAATGCACTTGGATTCTCTCCCAATCTCACAAAGATGATGAATCAATGATGGAGATGAGTGGGAGAGCTTTGGCTAAGCTCACAAGGTTTCTATGTCAATGCAAAATGGCCAAGAGAGTGAGCTTGAGCCAGCCATGGGGCTTAAATAGAAGCCCCCACAAAATAGAGCCATTGTACCTCTTCACTGGGCACAACACGGGGTGACCGGACGCTCCGGTCACATTGACCGGACGCTGGACCTCAGCGTCCGATCACGTGATGTGTGACACATGTCCCTCTCTTCAATTACTAAACGCCCGATCTCAACGGTCATATGACGACCGGACGCTGCAGTTAAAAGTGACTGAACGCTGAACCCCAGCGTCCGATCGTTTCCAGTAAGCATCCAGAGATGACTTTTCTCAACCTGACACGTCCGGTCATGCTCGAATGGACACACCCAGCTTCCTGTCACTTGGCGACTCCTCTATGCATGACCATGTCAGTGTGACCAGACATAGCTAGCCAGCATCCGGTCGTTTCAGCGCCAGCGTCCGGTCGATGACCGACACGGCGCTTTTTTTGCTGCTACTGACCGGACATGCCGGTCCTTCAGATACCAGCGTCTGGTCACTTACACTGACCTCCATCTTTTCTGTATAGGGTGCCGGTGGCACCATCGGACTATCCGCACTCTACGGGTGGACACTCCACTGGTGAAGTTCCTCACCCTTGCTCAAATGTGCCAACCACCAAGTGTATCACCTTGTGCACATGTGTTAGCATATTTTCACAAACATTTTCAAGGATGTTAGCACTCCACTAGATCCTAAATGTATATGCAATGAGTTAGAGCATCTAGTGGCACTTTGATAACCGCATTTCAATACAAGTTTCATCCCTCTTAATAGTATGGCTATCGATCCTAAATGTGATCACACTCACTTAGTGTCTCAATCACCAAAACAAAATGGCTCCTACAATTTATACCTTTGCCTTGAGCCTTTTGTTTTTGTTTTTCTTCTTTTCAAGTCCAAGCGCTTGATCATCACCATGGCATCACCATCATCATGTCATGGTCTTCATTTTCTTCATCACTTGGAATGTGCTACCCATCTCATGATCACTTGATAAACTAGGTTAGCACTTAGGGTTTCATCAATTCACCAAAACCAAACTAGAGCTTTCAATCTCCCCCTTTTTGGTAATTGATGACAACCCTTTCTCAAAGATATGAATTAGAATTCAATTGAATCCATGTTGCTTGCCCAAGCATATTTACCATGTGTAAAAGGATATGGACAAGTTTCATGAACCCCAAATGGTAGCAATTGCTCCCCCTACATATGTGCTAAGAGTTTGGATTGTAGCTTGCACATATGCTTAGATAGAAAATATAGGAGACAATGTCTACCAAATGATGCTAAGGTATAAAAGATGGACCTTTGAAGCGTGATACCAATCAGAGTGCACCATTATACCATCCTTAGCACCATGGTTAGCTTGATACCACTTGAAAACACTTGGAAATGGAATCACTAGATAACCTATGCATGCTAGATTTTCATTTCATCATTCAAGCCTACAACTAGCATACACCACACAAGCATGAATATTGAAATTTAAAGATTGTGCCATGCAAGCAAACATATGAAATGCACATTCAAATGCACCATATAAGTTCATGAGCTTGCTCCCCCTACTTGTGTGCTCAAAATTTTAATTGATCCCTTTCCTTTGTCATATTTCTCCCCTATGTCAAATCCCCCTTTTCATTATCTTAGTACACTAATATCTTTGTTTTTCTCCCCATGTACTAATAATCTAATATCACTAATATCTTTGTTTTTCTCCCCCTTTGTCATCAATGACTACAAAGGTTCAAAATGTAGATAGGTTGAAATTATCAATGTCAATTAATGGGGTGAGGATCATATTCCCAAATTTGGTCCAATCTAGATCATTTGCCAAAGATATTTAACTCGGTTTGATCTAAGGATAAGCTTTTTCACACCTCCAAATAAGGGTTATCTTGTACCATGTTGAGTTAAACACTTAGAGCTTATTTTCTAGATCAAACACTAGGTTTACAAGCCCACAAACATGTCATATGCTACCACTAGATCAAAATAAGCATAGAAGCAATAGTGGTACCATATAATCATCAAATTCATTTGATTTTCATGAATGAGCCTATTAAATGTGAAAGATGTCTAGATGCACTAAACATGTCCTTAGCAAGGATGTATGCCATGCCAATCAACTTTTACTTTGGATTGCTCGAATGAGAGGCATGTCATATGAGTGGGGGGTGTGTCAACACATATTTGAGAAATCCAATATGTTCAACTCATTCCTTAGCTTGCAAAACCTTTTTCATCCAATGGCTTGGTGAATATATCAGCAAGTTGATCTTCGGTGCCTATACTCTCAATGCAAATGTCCCCTTTTTGTTGGTGATGAGCTTTCTCTCCTTGTCAATTACAGGGTCAAATTGACTGGCATGCCTCGGGAGGATTGCGTAGGATCGACCACCCTTGCGCTAAAGCTAGGTGGATCTGCTCCATCGAGTAGACCCTTCCGGCTTGCTGCGTGTGTCCTCGGTACGGAGATGAAAATTCTGTGTCGACACACGTTTGTAGCACGCCTGGTGGGACCCCACAATCATCATGGCGGCTCACAACAACGACAACATCCTTATGGTACATTATGAAGACCTACCTGATGAAGATAAGGATACCATCAGCAAAGCTACAGAAGAATTTCAGAAGAAATGTTTGTTGTCCTGCACCAAAACACGTGACAACACAATTATTTAGAAATTTCTACTACCAAGAGTTCTACTACACAGACAGATAGATACAGTCGAAACTAAAGACATGTGTTTCTTTACAGAAGCCATAGACAAATCTGTTTGTGATGCCATATCAAGCCACAATGAAGCTTTCATTGACGCATTTCACAACGCCATGAAAGAGGCGATTCATAGAATTCCAGTTGGTCAGGTTGGATCGACTTGTTACAACATTCCAGATCCATCGACTCAAGACTAATCAAGTCAGTACTAGCCATCAAGAAGTAGCACCAGCTAGTAATTGTGATGTCCAGACACTTCAAGGTTCATCTGAATAAACTCCAGGTACTACTATGAATAAGATATAGTACAATCTTGGCTCATCAATATAGCATGTGCAATAGTCAGCGGGGCAAGGTCAGAATCAGGTGATCAATTTTGACACATCAGGCCACATACCGTCGTTGGCTCAAAAAATAGCACCATCAATTCAAAGGATCCATAGAGATATAGATCCTTATGTCTATAATTAGATACTGCAAGCAACGAGCCAGCAAAGGACCCAACAGATTAAGATTCCATAAGGCTATCACTATGGCATGGATTATAACACCCTCCACATGATGCCAAATCTAGGATATCAAGGCACGTGGGATTTTAATCCACAGATGGGTCAGCAAGTACCGAGAAACCCAAATCCACAAGCTGACGAGTTGCTGCTAAAGGTGATCGAGATGATGAAGAATTAGTTTGGTCTAAAGCCAAAGGGGCTAACCTTTTCGTACGTCCATATCCAGAATGGTATAATTTTGTCGCTCTTCCTATAAATTATAGGCTCCCAGAGTTCGCTAAGTTCACCGGTCAAGATAGTACAAGCACAATAGAACATGTCAGTCGATATCTTATATAATTAGGCGAAGCGTCAGTTGAGGATGCCCATTGAGTTTGTTTCTTCTCCTTATCCCTATCAAGGCCAGCCTTCACTTGGTTTTCGTCACTACCAGTCAACTCCATTACCAATTGGGCTGACCTAGAAAAGAAGTTTCATACATATTTTTACACTAGGACTGGAGAAAAGAAGATAACCGATTTAACAACCATGAGACAGAGGACTAATGAATCAAGCATTGAGTTTCTTTAAAGATTTCGAGAGACTAGGAACTTGTGCTTCTCATTGAACATGGCCGATGATCAGCTAGCTGCTTTAGCTGTCCAAGGAATGTTGCCAATGTGGAAAGAAAAGCTGCTAGGATAAGAATTTGATAACTTGGATCAATTGGCTCAATGAGTAGCAGCACTCAATAGCCAATTCTAGAGTATGCACAGAGATACCCTATTCCAGAAGAGTACCACCATGGCCGAAGCTTACGATCCATACTCAACGGATGATGGCTATGAAGATGAAGAAAAGGAGGTTGTTGTAGCTGAATAGAATTGGGGCAAGAAGACAGTAATGGTGCCAAATCCTTGGGGAAGAGGAGTCGAGGAGATCTATGACTTTGATGTCACAAAATCAGACAAGCTCTTTGACTTCTTACTTGAAAAGGGCCAGATCAAATTGCCGGACAATCATATTATGTTGCCCCTTGAACAGTTGAAGAATAAGAAGTTCTACAAGTTCCATAATGCTACTTCTCATTCCACCAATGAATGCAGAATCTTCCGATAGCATATACAGAGGGCTATTCAGCAAGGGAGGCTCAAGTTTGATACACCTCAGAAGATGAAGGTGGAGATCAAAATATGGTTGATGTTGGGCTATTCAAAAGAAAAACTAAGGTCCTAACATCGGCCAAATCAAGAGAAACAAGAACAGTTGATCCTAAAATGCAAATATCGACTAATGAATACAGAGAGATTAGAAAACATCGTAATCAGCAGAGGAGCCGATATGAATAGGGGGAAACGTCAAAGGATGGAGCAACAAAGCCACGAGTCACATCTTGGATCCTATTAAACAAGTGGCAGTGGCAGAAGGAAAAAGATTATTAGCGATGGTTAGAGGATCAAGAATACCAGCGTCAACTGGAAGAAGAGAGGTATGAAAGGAAGCAAGCCGAATCGCACTGGAATTGTCCTTTCTTCAGATACTGCTGTAACAAAGGTTTGAAATTACCTACCAGACATAACTGTCCAGAATGCAGCAATTAATATTGGGAGTTTAGGCAATCTCAAGTCAACCACTGGTCTATCCATGCCTATGATGCATATCATCATAATAACATGGATCGGTGCTTAAAAAATAAAAGTATTCATGATCGGCTGGGAAAAAGAGTTGTTGACCAAGACTGGGCTGATCATGAAGGAAGCAACCAGAGGGAACATGTTTAGCAGAAAGGCCAATGATGCCCCGGAGGTTTAACAAGAAGCCAAAAGAGAAGAGTGCAATGCCTAAGGAATATGGAGATAGAGTAGGCTCAACCATCTGGTAAAACTCAAGTGTGGCGTACCTAGCAAATAGCTGATAAGAAGCAACCATCGGCTAATATCCAAATGGCTTTTCTGTTGCCATCAGAATTCAGAGCTCCGGTAGATCAGGAACTTTACCCAGACTTCAATGAATCAGAGTATGAAGAGATGGTTGCCAAGTTGATGGTTACCCACCAAGCAATATTTGATAAGCCAGTCAAACATCGGCACTTGAAGGCTTTATACATGAAATGTTTTATTGATGGGAAGCCAATGAATAAAATGTTAGTGGATGGAGGTGCTTCTATCAATCTTATGCCTTACACTACTTTTCGTAAGCTTGGCAAGGGACCAGGAGATTTGCTTGAGACCGACATGATGCTTAGAGACTTCGGAGGGAATACATCTAAGACCCGGGGGGCAATAAACGTCGAGTTGACAATCGGGAGTAAAACTCTGCTCACCATGTTCTTTGTCATCGATGGAAAAGGCTCATACAGTTTACTCCTCGGTCATGACTAGATTCACGCAAACTATTGCATGCCATCAACCATGCATCAATGTTTGATTTAATGGCATGGGGATGATGTCGAGGTGGTTCGCGCTGATGAGTCTATGAGCATCGCAACAACCGATCCAGTGTTTTGAGAATTAGGAGACTTCGAATGCCTTTATGGCAAAACATGGGAATGAGGCTTCATCAGAATTAATAATGAAGACCAACAGCCAGTTCAAGCAATCAGCTCTGAAAGTTTGTTTTAATCAATAATCGTGGCGTCTCGTCGGCCATTGAGTTAAGAAAAAATAAACATTGAGTATTGGAAATGGGTTTAGGCCGACGTATGTGAATGCTGAATTAAAGTGTAAGTGCAATTTAGAGTTAATGGATTTCTTAAGAGAAGTTCTGTTTTGCTTAATAGGATGCTTGACTTGGATTGATCGATCATTTGATCTTTGGAATAAAAAATGCATGAAGAGATGTTATCCTGACATCTGAATTTGATAGCTGATTCGTTCTCGACTCTAATAGCCGGTACCAGGAGGGTATCACCTCTAGTTCAAAACATAAAATCTTCAAAGATAATAAAAGCCAATATGATATGTATCGCCTACAGAGCGAAAACAAAAAATCAAAAATAGTCATACGCAAAGATGTCACACTGAAGCACAATCATAAAGGAACAGGAGTCTTCATTCATCGGTTCATCCTAAAATACAAACTAGTCGAAGACCTTGTTCACCACATCCTGAGCGGGTGTGATGTCCACGATGGCCTCTGCCGTTGTGGTGAAATCTTCTATCAGATCTTCATGTCCCTCAGGGCCATCATTTTTTGGGAAGCCGACCTCCATGGTGTGGAGATCATGCCTGGTTTGGACCTGTGCCGCAGCTAGCGCCACCAACACGCCGTGACAAATGCCGTGAAGGGCAATCTCCTAGACACGGACTGGGATGTCTTGGAGACGAGCATCAATGAGGGAACCCCTGGCATTGACGGCGTCCACGGTCGCATTCGCCGCTAATTAAAGAGACTCCAATTGCACCATTTGGGCTGACGATTGTAGAAGAATATCAAGACGAAAGCAACGGAAACCAGAATGGGAACATTCATGGAGCTCATCTTATCTGCTACCGTGGCATCAGACTTAGCCAGCTGCGCTTGGACGGTGTTGGTCTCCTCCTCCGTTGCATTAAGAGCAGCCTGGAGGACTCCCAGACGAATCTCCAGTTGGCCGTTGTTCCGAATCGCCTCAGAATAGCGGTCCTCGGCCGCCCTCCATTCTTGGAAGAGGCATCGGGCATCATCACCGTCATACGAGTTGGAAGAACCTGATGATGAAGCTAGCGCGGAAGATGCAGCATCGATGGGATTGTTAGTCCTAGGAAAAGGGTGAAGGCTGTCATTCACAATGAGTTTATAGGCAAGTCGGAACAGATCATCATCATAAACAGGGGTTGCCAATCTTACCTTATACGTCGGAGATGCTGGTTCATCGGCATGTCTTCTATCGGGATCTCCTATGCCACGTGCTTACCTTGATTACCTTCGCTGGCCACGAGGAATGATTGAATCTGTAGAAAAGAGGGATGGAACCGCTGCAAGGTTTTAGCAGACGGAGGAAAGCAAAGGAACAGTTGTAGATAGAGAGGCGTTTGAAGCCGAAGCCCTCGGTTGGTATTTGAAGACATGAAGCGAATAGGCGGACGCCTCAAGACGCGCAAAAGGCAACTGCAATTAATAGAAGGCGAAACACCACTCCACTAATATCAAAATACGGCGCCATATAACTAAGGATAGGAGATCGAAGGGCTCTCTTGACAAAAGCCATGTTTTCAGACCTAAGTGGGATTGAGATCGGGAGTCTGGAATCGGTTATTTGCAAAAGAATCGGCTCTTTAGCCGAAGCAGAGGTGATCAGTCGACTGTAGTGATTCTTTAAATCTCCCGCCTGTTCGAATGCCACTTGGCCAAAGGGGTTTCGCGGTCAAACAAACTCCTCTGAGCCTGTTTCACCTTCTGGACTTGATCTTCAAAAATGTAAAAGGGAGACAAGACTTTGGGGAGGGCTGAGAATAGGTTGTCCTTGATGACCAAGAGCAGAGGAGCTAATATGATCGCCTTATGGACTTGTGCATAAATACAACACAGTCTTTCTTTGGGAAGTTCAAACTAGATCAAGGCGTGTTACATTACAAAATGATTTATCAAGCCGAAGGCTACTAGAATTTTGTGATGGATGACTTTAAAGACTTGAGGTGCCATCGGCTGCATGTTCTTGAAAAACATTGAAGCCAATAAACTGAGGATTGCAAGGTATTACGATTAAAAGGTCAAGATCAAGCAATTTTCAGAAGAAGACTTAGTCTGGAAAATAAAGTCACCGATCAAGTTAGGGAACAGCAGGTTCGGCAGAAGGTTTGCCAACTGGGAAGGACCTTATCAGATCAAATGTTATGCGCATGGTGATGCTTGTAGATACTGAGAAGAGAAAGAAAATTTGGCAGAGCAATCAAATGGGAAATATTTGAAGGAATATTACCCTAGCATTTGGATTGATACTTAACAACCGATTTGCTTGTTGTTAGTTTTAGTAGCCGATACTGGAAGGGTATCTTTGCTAGCGAGAAAGTAAACCCGAAGAGGTGAAAGCTGGTACAATGCGTATCGATTATGCAGATAGAGTGATGCGTGTAATGTGGAATATAAAACGAAGGAGAAATCACTCAAGACGAAGAAATTGTTTGCTAAATACCACCTATTACAAGTTATGGGCCGGAAGACACTTTGCCTACTATATCATCGTCTAGGGTGTTGAAGGTCACGGAGTCGACAGCGCTAAGGAAATCCTCAGTCAAACGCTCGTGATCCCCAGGGTGCACCGCATCTGGAAAATCATGAGGAAGAAGCTGAAGATTGTGGCCAGAATGAGCCTGTGTGGCAGCCAATGCCGTGGCAGCACCATGACGGACGCCATGAAGGGCGACCTCCCTGACACGATTTAGGATGTCATATTGGCGAACTATTAGGATGGCACCTCTGGCGTTGACAAATCCTGCTGCGTACTCCATAGCTAGTTGAAGGCTCTCCAGTTGAGCGGACAAATCTGAAAAGTTCAAAAGGGAGATGATCAAAATCCTGAAGGTGAAGTTGAAAGGAAACAAAGGTTATGATATTTCACCCATGATTCTAGCCTCGACTTTGGCCAATTTATCATCCACTAAATCAACCATGGGTGGCGATCGGTATCGAGCCATGGTCAGGGTTGATTCTGCGAGAGAAAGACATTCGGCAAGACTCTGGCCGTGGCTGTCAATGGTGGCGAGCAGGTCATCATTGCCGATCCATCGCCCTAGGTAGCAAGGAAGCTGGCGATAAGCTATTGACAAGGAAGACCCCAGAGGCCGAATGGAGTCAGCCCTATGACCTAAGGCAGTGGGTGCATCATGGGCTGCACCCTCTCGATGATGAAGGTGCTAGTGCGATGTTACAGATCCATCGAGAGCGCCCTCAGCAGACCTCTTGCTGATTTCCATGATCCCAAGCTTATAGAAAAACAGGGACTATATTGAGGATGTGAAGGGATTGAGATGAAGCATATTGTTGTTCGACCTTCAGCCGTGACCCGTAATATAGCCCAAGAAGGCAAAATCAGAGACGGAAACAGATCGACACAACAGGAATTCTAGGGACAGATAATGGAAAGGTAACAAATTCGAACTTATCACTTCCCCAAGTTATGAAGCATCGTGGGATGGATACAAAGAATTTACATGGACCAAAGATCAACCCACCAAGGCTTCTTTTGGATTGAAGGAAGTCCGAATCCCCACAAGGCTGAGGATCATCATAAACCAAGTCACATCAGCCCATTAATAAGATTATGCCAAAGAAAGGGAAAGGTCGCCTGACTAGCAGATACCCATAGGTTTCTCGGTGACTGGGGAAACCACTGGAAAGAAGCTTGCGGTTCTCCCGATAGGCATTTGATGGAACGAACAAGGGAAAAGTGTCCACACATTCTAGCCCTTGCAAACACTAGAACAGCTCTGTGAGCATGGTGAGAAGACATAGGTGTGTCACAAGACTTCTTCTAGCCGCAGCAGCTGATCCTCTTGCTCGACAAGGTGCTAGAATGGGTGACACAATCACCCTATACACAAGAATTCTTCTAACCGCTCAAGATCTTTAAAGAGATAGGCCATGGAGGGTCTAGAGGAGTTGGGAGCACTCGAAAAGATGGATGGAAGAAAAAACATGGTTGAAGTGTCGAGTTGCTCTCGCCAGGGTCAGACGAGCGTTTTATAGCCGGTCCGGGAAGATGAATCCAAATGCCCGTGAAATAGTGGTGCTCTTGCAAAAGTTTTGAGGCATAGGCTCATAAATGGACGTAAGCGGCGACAAACGGTGGACCCCAGATCAAGGTTCTCTACCCATGACTGTGGACCAATCAGGGATGCAGACATGATAATTTTGGAATAAAATTACTTTTATCCCAAAATTGGGGGGCATGTGTTTACACCAGAATTTGGAAGGAGGATCTCAGAAGCTCGAGAGCTCCCAAAATCATGTCAGCAAGGAATCGATTGCATGTGGATCGGAACCAACTGATTCGGATGTAGCACTAGAATCAGCTTTCTTCAAATAGCGCCAGCAGATAATGATAGAGGCTATGATTGGTGTTGGGACGAGACATGCTAGACTCTACAAAAAGGGAAAGATTAGAGTCCAAGTTATCTTAAATTAGGAATGTTTTCATTTTATGCCAAAGGTTGTAACAAATCGTGCTTGAGTAGGGTTCATGTTTAGACTCCGGGTATAAATACCAAACCCCGGCTATTGTAAAAACAACAATCAATCAAATACAAGTTAATTACTTTTTTAGGCTCCGGCCACCCCTTAGGAGTAGGAGTAGAGTAGATCTCGGCGAGTTCTTCAGCGAGTACGGCTGCATCGATCTGGTCGACCTCCACTGCTTGTCTGTAAGTACCGTCATGGTTTATACCTCTATTCGTATGGCTGCATCAATCCGGTCGACCCTCACTGTGACTTTGGTATAGGCTAGTTATCGACTCTTGTCTAATTCAAGTATGGCCTATGTGATTCTGCCTCACACCCCACTGCTTGAATTAGATCAAGGTCAAGTTATCGGCTCTACCTTAGTATGGCAGTCTTTGGTAGATTCATTAAGTTACCGATATTGCTTATTGCTTTCATCGTTTATCTAATTACAACAATATCACTCTGCCCGATTGAGATTGATCTGGATCAGCCTTATATCTTATTTAACCCATCATTTGCTAATTTAAAGTTGATCTAATCTACACCTTAAATGATGAGTTATGTTTTATTGGCTATTTTATATCAATCTTAATCGTGCATAGCGTGCGATTAAGGCATGTTCGATCTTGAGTAGATCTATTGGTTAGCGAGAACCATTTCATGACCTATGGGATTCTGCCTCTCACCCCACTATTAGCACCGTGGAGTGGGGATCGTTAGTTGGTAGATCCGTTCCTGAGAAGGCATGACCTTAACTGTGCGCTATGCCTGAATCGGCTGCTTAGCCGATATCGAGCGCTTTCACAAACAGTTCACATTACAAGATCATTGAAGTAGAGATAAGTTGAAAGATATGTTAGCCCCATGATCTTATTATTATATTATGGCCTACATGATTCTGCCTCATGCTCCACTGATATTAGTAATGAGTTAGGGTCGTCGAGTCTATTGTTGTTACTACGACCTGCATGATTCTGCCTCATGCCCCACTGGTCATGGCGATGGATGAGATCTAACATGTTCATTAGATTTATCTTTATTAAATGGTTAAGTGGTGTTGAATTGTCTCTTTATATAAAAAGGAGTTCGGTTACTTGTAATCATTGGCTCAGTATAAACCGATCATCATTGATATCTTATTGCCATTGATTAATATTTGCTTAAATAATATTTATTCTAAATGATAACCGATTCTTCTTATACGACCCCATGAGCTTTAATCGATTTATTCTTATGAATATGCCAGAATCGACTATTTAGTCGATCTCCTCTCATATCGGCTCTCCGAGCCGCACATTCGGGACTGTCTAGCAACACCGGCACGTTCCACCCTTAATTACTGATGAGCTTTCTCTCCTTGTCAATTGTAGGGTTAAATTGACTAGCACGCCTCGGGAGGGTTGCGCAGGATCGACCACCCATGTGCTGAAGCTAGGTGGATCTGCTCCATCGAGCAGACCGTTCCGACTTGCTGCGTGTGTCCTCAACACGGAGACGAAAATTCTGTGTCGACAGTACCATTCTTCAATTGCTTGATTTGAAGACCAAGGAAGTAACTCAACTCTCCAATCATGGACATTTCAAACTCATTAGCCATCATCTTTCCAAACTCATCATAAAAGTCTTGATTGGTTGATCCAAATATGATGTCATCAACATAGATTTGCAACACAAACAAGTTTTTTCCAATCTTCTTGATGAAAAGAGTGGTGTCAACCTTGCCCATCGTGAACCCTTTAGAGAGTAGGAAGTCCCTCAATCTCTCATACCATGCTCTAGGTGCTTGTTTCAAGCTATACAATGCCTTCTTCAACTTATACACATGGTCAGACTTCTTGTCATCTTCAAAACCGGGAGGTTGCTCAACATATACTTCTTCATTGATGTAACCATTGAGAATTGCACTCTTTACATCCATTTGATAGAGCTTGATATTGTGGGCACAAGCATAGGCTAGCAAGATTCTAATTGCTTCCAATGTAGCAACCAGGGCATATATTTCTCTAAAGTCAAGACCTTCAACTTATGTATATCCTTGTGCTACCAATCTTGCTTTGTTCCTTACTACTATCCCATCTTGATCTTGCTTGTTTTTAAAGACCCATTTGGTTCCAATCACATTATGTCCCTTTGGTCTTCCTACTAATTCCCATACTTGATTTCTTATGAAATTATTTAATTCTTCATGCATAGCATTCACCCAATCAACATCCTTCAATGCTTCATCTATCTTCTTTGGTTCAATGGATGACACAAATGAGAAATGCTCATAAAATGAAGCTAATCTTGATCTAGTTTGCAATAACTCAAATGCTTTACTAGTGCTCATCATGCTTTTCTTAGGATGGGTGTTTTTAACTTGTTTTCCGGCTTGATAAGAGCTACAAAGCTTATCCTTTTCAAACACAACATCTTTCAAGCCTCTAACCAAATCATGCTTAACCAATATATTCAATTGTTTCATTCCAACATGACCAAGCCTTCTATGCCATAACCAACCCATGCTAGACTTAGTGAATAAGTATGTAGATAATCTAGCTTCACTAGCATTGAAATCAACCAAGTATAGATTCTCATATCTAAAGCCTTTGAAGATCAAGTTAGAGCCATCTACACTTATGATCTCTACATCGTCTACCCCAAATATGCATTTGAATCCAAGATCATATAATTGAGCCATAGATAGCAAATTGAAGTTCAAGCTCTCTACTAGCAACACATTAGAAATGCTCATGTCATTGGATATTGCAATCTTACCAAGCCCTTTGACCTTGCCTTTGCCATTATCACCAAATGTGATACTATCATAATCATCATTGCCATTGGTGTTGATTGAGTTGAACATTCTTGCATCACCGGTCATGTGTTGAGTGCACCCACTATCAAGAACCCAATACCTTCCTCCAGCTTTGTAATTGACCTATGAAAGAAGATCAATTCTTTTTAGGTACCCAAACTTGCTTGGGTCCTTGAAGGTTAGTCACTAAGCTCTTTGGTACTCAAATGGCTTTCTTCTTTGAGCCCATCCATGGTTTACCAATGAACTTAGCCTTCACACCATTTATACCCTTAGTAAGCACATAGAAAGAATCAAGCTTAATGGAGGATACATTAGCATGTGATTTCTTATTCATGCACTTTTGCTCTACATGACCAACTTGCTTGCAACTAGTGCAAAACCGACCATTGTTCTTCACAAAACTAGTCTTGTGAGGAGCAAAAGCCACCTTGCCTTTCTTGGGGGTATAGCTCAATCCCTCTTTGTAGAGAGAAGCTTTTTGGCTACCCAAGCACATAAGCAAGCGGTCCTCACCACCATAGGCCTTAGCCAAGGTGTGAGTGAGCTTATTGACCTCCTTCTTGAGGTTCTCATTCTCAACCATTAGTGAGGCATTACAAGTCAAACCATCACTACTAGATGAGGTAGAAGTGGAAGTACTAGAAGAAGGGTTAGTGGGAGGAACAATGATAGGCATAGATAATGATTCATCAATTATATCACAAGTTAAGCCTATGTTGCAAGTTTCAACATGCTTCCTTTTATTTTGCTCATCAAGCAAAGAGGAATGAGCCTTTTCAAGCTTTTTGTGAGCTTTCCCAAGCTTCTCATGGGCTTCCTCTAGCCTCTCATGAGATGCATTGAGCTCATCAAAGGCTTGCTTAAGGGCTTTTAGTTCCTTACATAAGCTTTTGTATTCCCTTCTCTTGATGTCAAAGTGTTCTCTAGCATCTTCTAGCATGTCAAATAGTTCATCCTTAGTAGGTTCATCATCATCACTATCACTTTCATTTTTATTTTCATTATCATGTTCCTCATCACTTCTATCATCACAAATTTATACCTTAGTGGTCTTAGCCTTGAAGCATGATGGAGTGTCAAAGAGAGAAGGCTTCTCATTGATTGCAATGCTTGCAAGTGCCTTCTTCTTGGTGGTCTTGTCATCATCACTATCATCATCATCACTTGAGGAAGCATCACTATCCCAAGTGACCACATATGAACCACCCTTCTTCTTCTTGAAGGTCATCTTGTCCTTCTTCTCTTTCTTTTCCTTTTTGTCCTTTTTGTTCTTCTTGTTGTCATCATCATTGTTGCTATTGTATGGACATTGAGCAACAAGATGATCTTTGCTTCCACATTTGAAGCACCTTCTTGACTCTTCCTTGTTCTTGGATGAAGATTTGTTTCTTCTAGCACGGTATCCTTTCTTCATCATGAACTTGCCAAATTTCTTTACAAAGAGAGCCATCTTCTCATCATCATCATCATCATCCCATGAGCCATCATCTTCACTTGATGTTTCTTGCTTTGCCTTGCCCTTGGATGATGTGGCCTTGAATTCCACACTCTTCTTCTTCTCCTCATCTTTCTTCTCCTTCTTTTCTTCTTTCTCATCATCATCTCTATATGTATCATCGGTCATTATATCTCTCAACACTTGGTTTGGTGTCATGGTGTCCAAACCACTCCTCAATAGAATAGTGACCAATGTACCAAATCTTGAAGGCAAACATCTCAAGAACTTATGAGAGAAGTCCTTGTCCTTCACCTCTTCTCCAAGTGCTTTGAGATCATTGACAAGCACTTGAAGCCTATAGAACATCTCTGGCACACTCTCATCCTCCTTCATCTTGAAGCTTACAAACTTCTCTTTGAGAATATATGCCTTTGCACCCTTCATGACTTGAGTGCCCTCAAATGATTCTTCCAACTTCTTTTATACCTCATGAGCTCTCTCAATGTTCTGAATTTGCTCAAATGTTCTCTCATCCAAAGCATCATGGATGGCACTAAGAGCAATGTCATTATTTTGAAGTAGTATTTCTTTAGCAGTGGTGGGAGCCTCTTCATCTTCAATCTCAATCTTTGTCTCTACCACCTTCCAAACCTTCCTATTGATTGCCTTGATATAAGTTGTCATCTTAGCTTTCCAATAGGGATAATTTGAGCCATCAAATTGGGGTGGCTTCTTGGTGTTGTTGATTTGAGCCATTTTTACACCGAAGGTTGTTAAGCCTCAAATCATGGTGACCTCGGCTCTGATACCACTTGAAAGGTCCTAATGGCTAAAGGGGGTGAATAGCCTATTAAAAATTTCTACAACAACACTTAACAAACCGGTTAGACAATTATGAGGTGAAGCAAGTGTTGCGTTAGCCTACTAAAATAGCAAGCCACCTACCACAATTCTAGTTTATATAGTTTCTATCCACACAATAGCTATGACACTACACTAAGTTAGTGTGCTCTCAAAAGCTAACTAAAGAGCTACACTAACCAAACTAATAAGCTCTCACAACTAGCTACACTAAAGAGCTTGACAACTAGTTTGCGGTAATGTAATAAGAGTGAGCAAGAAGGTTATACCGCCGTGTCGAGAAAGGAGCCAATCAATCACAAGAATGAACAACAATGAAGACCAATCACCTCAGAATCGAATGATGAACACAATGATTTTTTACCGAGGTTCACTTGCCTGCCGGCAAGCTACTCCTCGTTGTGGCGATTCACTCACTTGGAGGTTCATGCGCTAATTGGCATCACACGCCAAACCCTCAATAGGGTGCCGCACAACCAACACAAGATGAGGATCACACAAGCCACAAACAATCCACTAGAGTACCTTTTGGCTCTCCACCGGGGAAAGGTCAAGAACCCCTCACAATCACCACGATCGGAGCTGGAGACAATCACCAACCTCCGCTCGATGATTCTCGCTGCTCCAAGCTATCTAGGTGGCAGCAACCACCAAGAGTAACAAGCAAATCTCATAGCGAAACACGAACACCAGGTGCCTCTAGATGCAAACACTCAAGCAATGCACTTGGATTCTCTCCCAATCTCACAAAGATGATGAATCAATGATGGAGATGAGTGGGAGGGCTTTGGCTAAGCTCATAAGGTTGCTATGTCAATATAAAATGGCCAAGAGAGTGAGCTTGAGCCAGCCATGGGGCTTAAATAGAAGCCCCCACGAAATAGAGCCATTGTACCCCTTCATTGGGCACAACACGGGGTGATCGGACGCTCTAGTCACATTGACCAAACATTGGACCTCAGTGTCTGGTCATGTGATGCGTGCCACATGTCCCACTCTTCAATTACTAAATGCCTGATCTCAATGGTCATATGACGACCAGATGCTGCAGTTAAAAGTGACCGGACGCTAAACCCCAGCGTCTGGTCATTTCCAGTAAGCATCAAGAGATGACTTTTCTCGACTGGACGCGTCCGGTCATGCTTGACCGAACACACCCAGCGTCCAGTCACTTGGTGACTCCTCTATGCATGACCATGTCAATGTGACCAGACGTAGCCAGCTAGCGTCTGGTCATTTTAGCACCAGCGTCCGGTCGATAACCAAAGCTACGCTTTTTGTTCTGCTACTGACCGGACGCGCCGGTCCTTTAAAGACCAGCGTCCGATCACTTACTGTGACCTCCATCTTTTATGTCTAGGGTGCCGATGGCACCATCAGACTGTCCGCACTCTATGGACGGACACTCCATCGGTGAAGTTCCTAACCCTTGCTCAAATGTGCCAACCACCAAGTGTATCACCTTGTGCACATGTGTTAGCATATTTTCACAAACATTTTCAAGGGTGTTAGCACTCCACTAGATCCTAAATGTATATGCAATGAGTTAGAGCATCTAGTGGCACTTTGATAACCGCATTTCGATACGAGTTTCACCCCTCTTAATAGTACGGCTATCGATTCTAAATGTGATCACACTCACTAAGTGTCTCGATCACCAAAACAAAATGGCTCCTACAATTTATACCTTTGCCTTGAGCCATTTGTTTTTCTCTTTCTTCTTTTCAAGTCCAAGCGCTTGATCAGCACCATGGTATCACCATCACCATGTCATGGTCTTCATTTTCTTCATCACTTGGAATGTGCTACGTATCTCATGATCACTTGATAAACTAGGTTAGCACTTAGGGTTTCATCAATTCACCAAAACCAAACTAGAGCTTTCAGGAGGGCGCCCTGAACCACTTCGAGAAGCTACTCGAGGGGCCATGCCCAAACCATGCCTTCCCTATCAAGCATCTGTACAAGGACTGGCCTCATGAAGCGGTTCTTGTCCGGAGGCTCCAACAATGGGGAGCACTAGAAGGACCCTGACCCAACCACAGATGACGCCAAGGGGAAGGACGGCGGCTTTCCAATGCCAGATGGCTACCTCATGATCTTCGAAGGGTCGGTAGCCTATGACTCTAAGTGCCATTAGAAGCTTGCGCGCTGTGAGGTCTACACAGCTGAGCCGGCCGCACCTACCTTCCTCTGATGGTCGGAGTCCATCATAACCTTCGATTGGACTGACCACCTGGAGAGCGTCCTACAACTAGGGAGATACCTACTCGTGGTTGACCCAATCGTCGGCATGAAGCAGCTCACTAAGGTACTAATAGATGGAGGCAGCGGGCTCAACATCAAGTATGCTGAGATGCTCGATGCTATGGGCATCGATCGAGCGCACATCTGATCGACTAGAGCGCCTTTCCATGGCATCACATCTAGAAAGTAGACTGTACCACTTAGGAAGATCAATCTACCCATCACCTTTGGGGGTCTGTCCAACTATAGGACGAAGACCCTCACCTTTGAAGTGGTTGGGTTCGATGGAACCTACCATGTCATCCTAGGACGACCATGCTATACGAAGTTCATGGTCATCCCCAACTACACCTATCTGAAGCTAAAGATGCTGGGCCTAGGCAGGGTCATCACCATCAACACCTCCTTCCAACGCGCCTACAAGTGCGAGGTCGAGTGCTGCGATCACGCCGCAGCAATCGTCGCCTCTAAAGAGCTCGTGGCCATTAGGAAGGAGGTCGCTGAAGAAGCACCCATCCCCAAGCGGTCGACTGAGTCTTTCAAGCTAGTGGAGGGCGACAAGGAGGTCCTCATAGACACTAACAACCCTGAGGGCAAAGTGGTGCGCATTGGCACCATGATTTCCTCCAAAAAGGAAAGCGCGCTCATCGGCTTGCTCCGCACCAACAAAGACATCTTTGCGTGGAAACCCTCAGACATGCCAGGCATTCTGAGGGAGGTTGCCAAGCATGCCTTAAAGAACTGGCCAGGCTCCAAGCCGGTGAAGCAAAGCCTACGTCGCTTCGACAAGGGAAAACATAGGGCCATCGGTGAGGAGATCGCAAAGCTTTTGGTGGTTGGATTCATCAAGGAAGTGTACCACCCCGAGTAGTTAGCCAATCTCGTTCTTGTATGAAAGAAGAGAGGGAAATGGAGGATGTGTGTTGACTACATGGGTCTCAATAAAGCGTGCCCAAAGGATCCATTTCCTTTGCTACGCATAGATCAAGTAGTCGACTCTACCTCAGGGTGCGAAACCCTTTGCTTCCTTGATGCATACTCTAGGTATCATCAAATCACAATGAAAGAGTCCAACTAGCTCGTGACATCTTTCATCACCCCATTCGGATTGGTCTGCTATGTCACAATGTTGTTTGGTTTGAAGAGTGCTAGGGCTACGTACTAGCGTTGTATGCTCAAGTGTTTCGGGGACCTCATCGGGCAGACCGTTGAGGCCTACGTGGATGACATCGTGGTCAAGTCCAAATGGGCAAACCAGGTCATAGCCAACCTTAAGCAGACCTTCGCAAAACTCCGAGCAAATGGCATTAAGCTCGACCCCAAGAAATGTGTTTTTAGGGTCCCGAGGGGTATGCTGCTTGGTTTCATCGTCTTCGAGCATGGCATTGAAGCCAACCCAAAGAAGATCTCAGCCATCACAAGGATGGGCCCGATTCAGAATATAAAAGGGGTACAACGAGTTAGAGGATGCCTCGCCGTGCTCAACCACTTCACCTCATGCCTCGGTGAACGAGGTCTCCCCCTTTATCGACTTCTAAAGAAGGCTAACCACTTTGAATTTACGTCCGAGGTCTAGGAGGCACTTGATGCGGTCAAGCAGCTTCTGATGAAGACCCCGATCCTAGTTCCTCCGACCGATGGAGAATCCGTTCTACTCTACATTGCAGCCACTATGCAAGTGGTTAGCGCCACCCTGGTAGTGGAGCGAGAAGAAGAGGGGCACACCCTCAAAATACAGCACCCCGTGTACTTCATTAGCGAGGTCCTATCCGATTCTAAGACCCGCTACCCCCAAATCTAGAAGCTCCTATACGCCATCCTCATCGCCAAGAGGAAGCTGTGTCTCTACTTTGAGTCACATCCAGTGATGGTCATGACATCCTTCCCCCTCGACAAGGTCATCCAAAACCAGGATGCCATGGGAAGAATCGCGAAGTGGGCACTTGAGTTGATGGGTCAGGGCATTACGTATGCCTTTCGGACGGCCATCAAGTCCAAAGTGTTGGTTGATTTTGTTGCAGAGTGGACTGAGGTCCAAATGCCACCAGCAACCATCGACCAAGAGTACTAGACGATGTACTTCAATGGATCACTGATGAAGAAAGGCACCAACACAGGGCTGGTCTTTGTTTTGCCCCTCAGGGTACGCATGAGGTACATGATCCACATCCATTTCCCCTCCTCCAATAATGTGGCCGAATATGCAGCGCTCATTAACAGCATGTGCATCACCATCGAGTTAGGCATCTGATGCCTCAACGTCTAGGGTGACTCCTAGCTGGTCATTGACCAAGTCCTGAAGGAGTTGAGCTACCATGACACCAAGATGGTTGTATATTGCCGAGAAGTCCACCAGCTAGAGGACAAGTTTGACGGCCTCGAGCTCAACCACATTCCAAGGCGTCTCAATGAGGCAACCGACGCATTGGCAAAAGCGGTGTTCGGCTAAGAGCCGGTGCCAACGATCATCTTCGCCAGCGATCAGCACAAGCCCTTGGTTCACTACGAGGGGCCAGAAGAAGCCGGTGATGGGCTATCCGCCCTAGGCTCGAGGGCTAACCAACCATCGGCTCCATCCAACCCTGAAGTCATGGAGCTCGAAGAGGACCCAGCGACAGAGCTTGACCCTCTGGTTGACTAGAGGACTCTCTACCTTGACTACCTCCTTCACGAGGTGCTATCGATGGACAAGATGGAGGCTCAATGGCTCGTGCGTCCCGCCAAGTCCTTTGTCCTTGTTAAGGGCAAACTCTACAAGTGAAGCCACACCGGGATCCTATAACACTACATCCCCATCGAACAGGGAAGCGTTTGCTAAGCGAGATCGATGGTGGGGTCTATGGTCACCATGCCACACCTAGAACCCTGGTCAGAAACATGTTCTGACATGGCTTCTACTGGCCGATAGCAGTAGCTGACGTCGAGCAGGATGTGCGCACCTACGAAGGGTGTTAGTACTACGCTCGGTAGACTCACCTAACAGCCCAAAGCTCTAGACGATTGAGCCACCGTGGCACACCCCCGCATGAATGGGCACCCATCACATGGCTGTTCATGGTCTGGGGGGCCCAATCTGGTCGATTGGGCCACCGTGGCACACCCCCGCATGAATGGGCAAGTCGAGCGCATGAACGACATGGTCCTATAAGGCCTCAAGCCTAGGATCTTCAACTGATTGAACAAGTTTGGCAGACAATGGGTCATAGAGCTTCCCGTGGTTCTCTAGAGCCTAAGGATGACCCCCAGCTAGACCACTGGCTACACACCATTCTTTATCGTCTATGGTTCTGATGCTATCCTCCTAACTGACCTCGACTATGGAGTGCCAAGGGTTAGGGCGTACGACGAATAGGGAGCCGAGGCATCCCTCGAGGACACCATGGACCAGCTAGATGAAGCGCATGATGTTGCCCTCCTCTGCTCAGCCAAGTACCAGCAAGCGTTGCACCGGTACCATAGTCCTTGAGTGCGGGGTTAGGCCTTCAACGTCAGAGACTTGGTCCTCTGCCTTGTTAGAGCAGCAAGGACCGCCACAAGCTCTTCCCGCGATGGGAGGGACCATACGTGGTCATGGAGGTGCTCTGGCCAGGCGCCTACAAGCTCAAGACCATCGACGGCGAGGTCTTCGCCAATGCCTGGAACATTGAGCAGCTACGTCGCTTTTACCGTTAATAAACACACACGTTCTCTTATCAGTTTCGCTATTGAAGTCCCTGGCCTTTAGTGACACGTGACCCTAGCAACAGCGGGGGGCCAAGTCTCACTCAGGGTCTAATGAGAGCATATCTATCCGGTAGACAGTCTCTACGTCTGACTCTTTCTCACGATTAAGACCCAGAAGCGAAGTTTGTGGAAACAAATGACTTAGCAAGGCTGGTCAGACTACAAGAAGCCTACGCTCCATCGGCTATGGAAAGTCCTGTCCTAGCAGGGCAATACAAGTGACTAAATGGCTTAGCCACTGCCGAGGGACGGGTAGGGAGCAATAGGATGCCCTACATGGGTTATGTTGACCCTGTCACGGACGATGGGCCTGGATTCTGCTCGAACATATCCGGTAAGAGCTCCCTAAACCCATCATTCATGCCATCGAGGTAAGTCCTGTGCTAGTGGGCCACCCAAATCGATTGAATGATTCGGACCACTACCAAGAGTTGGGTCACCCTTACTTTATGTATGTTAATTTCGCTATCGAGTCCCCAACCCCAGCAACGACAAGGGGTCAGATCCCGCTCGGGGGCTGGCAAGAGTGTCTATTCGGTAGACATTCTTGATGCCCAACCCCTTTCTCATGCTAAAACCTAAAGTCAAGGTGTGCAAAAACAAACTCTAAGTAAAACTGGTCAGACCGCTAGAAACCTACGCCCCAGCGACTACGGCGTTTCTGCTCACCAACGTGATCAGAGTTTTTGTCCCTACACCCCAAGTTTTGGCCTCTGCCTTCCCTGGAAGGATTTGGAGGGACCAATGGAGAAGTGGGATGCCTCATGTAGGTTATGACAGCTCTGTCACGAACGTCGACCCCGGACCCCACAAGGACATATCTGGTAAGGGCTCCCCGAACCCATCACTCGAGCCATCGAGGTAACTTTACCAACCCCCACTTTACTTTTCCAGTACGCGAACAAACATTCATCCATTCTCATGCATGCATCCATACATTCATCCATACATTCATCCCATACATCAAAGCATCGCATATGCAATTATTGCATCACAACGCTTCGTGTCGGGTCATGAAGCGGTAGTCGTCTCATTCGACATGAGCGGCGACCGACTGAGGTTCAAAGGCTAGCCCACAAAGGGATCGAGGCCACCTCGTGTCAAACAGAGCCAGGGAGAAAAATTGAGATGAGCCCCAGTGGCCCTTGCCCGACCCCGCTTAGAAGTGGACATGGACATCTTGACCTTTCTTGTTCGATCCTAACCTCGAGCCAAGCCCACAGGATCTCCATCGAGGAGAGGCCAATGGGCCACCCAAGCCACTCAAATGGCTCGGGCATCTACCGAGAGGTGGGTTAAGGAGCAGTGGAATGCCACATGAGGGCTATGCTGACCCTGTTAGTGAATGACTAATCTAGATTCCACTTAGACATGCTAGTTAGCGAGCTCACCGAGCATGACTCTTGAGCCATCGAGGCAAGGGTCATTAGCTCAGTCCCTCTAGTTGTGGAAACTGAGGACGAGATGATGCATGAAATCTAAATGACCACTAACGACCCCCATGGGGCTCGGGGGCTTGAGCCGCTGACCCAAACTCAGGAATCCACCTGACCAGGGTTCGAAGGTCAGCCCGCGAAGGGCCCAAGGCCGCCTCACATTGAACAGAGCTAGGGGAGAAAACATAGATGAGCTCCAGTGGCCTTTGCATAACCCGCTTAGAAGCGAATAGAGTCATCTCAACCTTCTTGTTCGATCCTAACCTCAAACCAAGCCCATAGAATCCCCATTGATGGGAGGCCATCGAACCACCTCAATCACCCTCCGGAATGGCTCAGGCATCTACCAGGAGGCGAGTTAAGGAGTAGTGGAATGCCACATGAGGGCTATGCTGACCCCATCACCAATGATAGACCCAAATTCCACTTGAACATGCCTGTTAGCGAGCTAACCGAGCGCGTCACTCGTGTCATTGAGGCAAGTGACGTTACCACAACCCCTTCGGTTGTGAAAACCATGGACGGAGCGACGATCACAAAGATGAGCTAACCCTCAACCGGACCCCTGCTATGTGTGGGGGCTCGAGGAAAGTTGGACTCACAAGGAGACTGAACGCACAATCGTAGAACGAAGGCTCAGAACCTAGGGAGGGGGTACATGCAAAAATAAAAGACATTTTCTCTTATTAATTTCGCTATCCTCTCCTCGATCTTTAGTGACACCTGACCCTAGCAATGGCAAGGGTTCAGATCTCACTCGGGGGCTGATAAAGGTATAAATACACCCTTTCTAAAACAATCACCGCGCCTGACACCCTTCCTCACGTTAAACCTAATAGCAAGGTTTGTGAAAATGAATGACTTAGCAAGGCTGGTCGGACTACAAGAAGCCTACGCCCCATCGGCTATGATACTCTTGCTTACCAGCGTGATTAGAGTTTCCCTCCTATGCCTTGAGCTCTACGGTCTTAACAAATGGAAGGGTCAGAACACATGAACCCCTTTTCACACATAAAAGGGAAGAAAAAATGAATTCGTTCAAAACAAAAATAACGAGTTTGTTTAAACGATACACAAGGGTCGACACTTATCCACTGATTACAATAATGATCATTCGACCTCTCTGACTAACTAGCCCCTCTGGGGGAGAACTATGTCTTCTATCCTATCCGCCAGGTCCTACGAAAAGGGAGCCACCGCCGCTTCCATCTCCTCCAGCTCATGGGCTTCATAGCTAGGCATGAAGCCATGGCTCATCGCCTCTAGGTCGATGATTTCCCTGTAATGAGAACGAGCAATCATGAAGGATTGATTAACCCCTGCACGAAGGGCATTCCTTTTGAGTTGGCGTTCCCCGAGCCATGATCTCGATAGCACGGGCCACGAGCAAGCTGGTCCCCTTCGACCGCACCACCTCAAGGTCATTGCAGACCACTTTGAAGGTGGTGTTCATGATACCAAGCTCATCGCTCTCCACCTGAAGATTCCTCCTCGCCTCGGCGAGGTCTATGGCTAGCCCGGTAGAGACGCTCTCGGCCTTCAGCTTTAGGGCCGTCGTGTTTCTAAGCTTGGCCTAGAGGGAGCCGACCTTCTACTGTGCATCGTCGTACTCTTGGTAGGCCTGATCATGCTCTTGGAGGGCTTGGTCGCGCTCCCCGCGAGCCGCGCCCCTCTCCGAGTAGAGCCTCTCCACAGTTTTGAGCAGCTCATCCCGCTCTTTGTGCAGCTGGCGACTGCCGTGGTGTCTAGACTCGCCCTTTCTCTAGGGCCATGAGCTTCTCCTCGGCCCCTAGCTTTAGCTCCCTTTCCTTCTCGACTTCGGCCAGAAGGTCGAGGATCCGCTGGTGGGCCTCGGCGTCCTTTTAGAGCAGCTCATCCCGCTCCTTCCTAACCTTGGCGGCTTCCTTGTCATCCCTCCGCGATCTCTCCGACAGGGCCTCGAACGCTCCTATCGGCCTCGTCAGCATGCTGACGGGCCTTGGCAACCCACGACTGAAGACTATCCGCCTCCTCGGCGAGGGGAGTCAGCTCGACCACCCTCTGCTGGGCGACAACAAGCTAAGCGGTCACCTCCCTATGTAGCCATGCCTCCTTGACAAGGCTATCCTAGGTTTCCTTCCACTCGCGAAGGAACCGAGACTTCTCCTGGCTGCGAGCGATAAGGGACTGAAAGGAGACGATGGTTAGAATACAAAATATATATAGAGAAAGAAAAAGGCGAGAAGTAGGGTCAAGCAAATACCTGACCGGATGGAATGACAACATCGCGCAAGGCACCTCAGGCATGGTCCAGGGCTTCAAGCATAGACACGACCCCCACGTCAAGGCTCTCCCACTCTAGTCTCTTTGCAGCGCCGTCGAGAGTGAAGAGCGTCGACGTCGGATTCTCTAGACTCCTCCATAGGAGTAGGGGCTCGCCCTGCTCAGGCGAGTTGCTGCCCACCGACGTTAGGGCTAGGGATAGCTCCCCACCAGCTCCGATCGCCACTGACCCTTCTCGCTGTGATGTCCCCACCGAGACACTCCCTTCGGCTAACTCCTCTCCTAGCACCATGACCTCCAGGGACCCCTCGGCCACGTCTCCCTCCATCCAGTCCATGCTAGACGCCATCACTTGGGCCGCCGATGGCATAGGTCACGCCGGTTCCTCAGTCGCCACTACACCAGCCACCGCCACCTCCATCTACGTTAGCAGGGTCCTGACAGGCTGCGTCATGCCCGCCATGATCGGCGCCGCGGCACGGTCGATAGCCCTGTCCGCCCCATCATCGGTAGTGGTATCACCGCCATCACTAGCTATTCTGTGACCTCTGAAGGCATCCCTTGAGCCCCCACGTCTGCCCGTCCCACCAATGGCACGGGCACCACCATGGGCAGCACATGACCGGTCGGCAGCGCAGTCACGCTGGTGTCGCTCCCGCCCAAAACGGGCGTGATGTCAGCCAACAACTGCCGCCTCGCTTGTAGGGCGACGCTCTTCTTTGGCGCCAGCGCCAAAGGATTACACTGCCTCCTAAAGCTGCAAGAGACGAAAAGCATAAGTCGTGATGGAATCTATCCAAAACTAGAAAAAACAGAGAAGCTGATGACTCACCTCAGTGCCATAGGGTGGCGAATACGTTTGGGGGCTGAACCCCCTGATCTCTACTCCACCTTGTCGGGACAAGGCTGTTTTGAGCCCGCCCCCTGCTCCTGGGCAGAGAGGCTCGCTCCCCTTGGATCTTGGGGCATGATGGCAGAGCCACCTGCCTTCGCTAGCGCCTCGGGCGTGGTAGCAGAGGTGCCCACCCTAGTTGACTCTTGAGGGAGGCCAACAGTACGTCTAGCTTCCCTTGGCTCCCTGAACGTACGCTCCCCTCCATGGAACGGGAAAGGTCTAGACTCCTACAAGGATGAACCGATACTTGTTAGCACATCCTTGTTCTCTAGGATGTCCCACTCGACATCATCAGCTACCTCAATGTCGTCACCATCATCTTCATCATCGTCGCTGTCGGTGTCCTCCCCCCGTTCCCATGCCTGCAGCTTCCGCTGCTTCTTTTTCCTCTTGTCCTCCTTTGCCTTCCTCAGCCGCTCGCCCACGACACGATTTGCTGCCCTCACAGACAAATCCCTTGGCAACGGCGCCAGGTGGTCCATGAAGATGAGGTTCCTTGGCTAGTCCCATCCCTCTCAAAGTTAGTATCAAGAGGTCAGGAAATCAATTGAAGAGGAGGTATGAGGAGAGGAAACTTACGAAGACGAGGTGGCTTGGTTTTGTCCGTATCGGAGGATGTCTCGACATCAGGAAGACAAAATCAAGGGGGGCACCCTCATCATCTAGTGAAGGCTCCATTGCCTCCTTGATGCGTTCCACGACTTCGGAGTGGGGGAGCGCTCCCTCGGCAAGCGCCATTCCATCGAGTGACGCCTTGGGCACCATCGTGTACAGCGGGAGCGCATGCATCATCAACGATGCCACCCTCCTTGCGTGATTGGCCCCGATGATGCCTGACCCCTTTAGGTCACTCTCCTTCAGGATCTAGATGGCGGCGATGTGGTCCTAGATCTTCTTCTTGTCCTTCTCCGGAATGCCCCACTTCCTCCATGACTCCGGAGCCTCTTTCGATCAGGCGGCTGGTGAACTCCGGCAGAGGGGCGGCGGCATCGTTCTTGAGGTAGAACCACTATGAATGCCACCCCTTGTTGGACAATGATAGTCGCATCGACGAGTACTCGCTGACCCGGTTGTTCCAAAATTGGATGCCGGCGCACCCCATCGGCATATGCATTTCCTGCCTGTCGCTCTTCTCCCTCTTCTTCTAGAGGGTGATGACAAAGAAGTACCTCCATAGATCAAAGGGAGGATGATCCCTAGGAATCTCTCACATAAAGGCAATGAATGCCACTATGTGCTAGATCCCATTGGGATTGAGGTGCTGCAGCACGATCTTGTAGTAATGCAGTAGCCCTCGAAGAAATCTATGGGCGGGGGTCGTGAACCCACGCTCATGAAAGTGGGCGAACGACGCCACGTAGCCGTCGGGTGGTGATGGTAGATCCTCCTCGCCAGGCAGCAGCCACTCCATGGCTAATGTTCGTGCGCCGAGAAGACCACAATGGACAAGGCCCTCCATGCACTGGAAGGTGATGTCAGAACGGCACCATGGATCCATTAGAGATGGGGATGGTTGGATGCGGCTCAACGGCAGCGCGGATGCGGAGACGGGTGAAAGGTCCTAATATGGCTAGAGGGGGGGGGTGAATAGCCTATTTAAAAATCTACAAATCAACTAGAGCAATTTGATTAGTATGACAAATAGCGTAAAGCAAACTTGCTCTAGCTCTACAAGGGTTGCAAGCCACCTATCCAACAATTCTAGTTGCAATGAATACTTAGGCACACAAACTAGCTATGTAATTACTCACTAAGAGCTCTCAACCTTGCTACTCTAAAGAGCTCAACTAGATGAATGTAAATAATAAAGCAAGCTCTCAATTCTAACTACACTAAAGAGCTTGTATCAACTAGTTTGCAAGAATGTAAATGAGTGAGTAGAGTGATTATACCGACGTGTAGGGGATGAACCAATCACAAGATGAATATATAGCCAATCACCGGGAGAATGACAAAGAAGAGAGACAATCGATTTTCTCCCGAGGTTCACGTGCTTGCCAACACGCTACGTCCCCGTTGTGTCGACCAACACTTGGTGGTTCGGCGGCTAAGAGGTGTTTCACAAACCTCGTCCACACGATTGGACACCGCAAGAACCGACCCACAAGTGAGGTAACTCAATGACACAAGCAATTTACTAGAGTTACCTTTTGGCACTCCGCCGGGGAAGGTACAACTCCCCTCACAATCACCGAAGGCGGCCACGAACAATCACCAACTCGTGCCGATCCTCCACCGCTGCTCCAACCGTCTAGGTGGTGGCAACCACCAAGAGAAACAAGCGAAATCCGCAGCGCAACACGAATACCAAGTGCCACTAGATGCAATCACTCAAGCAATGCACTTGGATTCTCTCCCAATCTCACAATGATGATGGATCAATGATGGAGATGAGTGGGAGGACTTTGGCTAAGCTCACAAGGTTGCTATGTCAATGAAAATATGCAAGAGAACTCCCTTGAGCCGGCCATGGGGCTATAAATAGAGCCCCCATCAAATAGAGCCGTTATACCCCTTCACTGGGCAAAACGCGTTCTGATCGGACGCTCCGGTCATACTGACCGGACGCTGGCCCTCAGCGTCCGGTCGCCCGATGGACGCCACGCGTCACCAGCTTCAAACACAGTTCGTTAGATTCCAACGGCTACGAGACTGACCGGACGCTCCGGTCAAAACTGACCGGACGCTGAAGCCCCAGCGTCCGGTCGTTTCCAGTAAGCTCCCCGAGGCATGTTTTTTTCGACCGGACGCGTCCGGTCCACCTTGACCGGACGCAGACCAGCGTCCGGTGCTCAATCCCAGTGACTGTGCCGTCTGACCGCTCGACCGGACGCAGCCCTTCAGCGTCCGGTCGCTGAGTGACCCAGCGTCCGGTCAGTAGACCGACGCCAGCATCATTTCTACTAACTCCATTTCAACTCTAACTTCTTCACCCTTGCTTAAGTGTGCCAACCACCAAGAATTTTGCATCCGGCGCAATAGAAAATAGACATTTCATTTTCCCGAAAGCGCCGAATCCCGCCTCGCAAGCTCGGCGGGAGGGAGAGAGGGACCCAAACCCATCTCAACCCTGCAAACACCTTGTGCACATGTGTTAGCATATTTTCACAAATATTATCAAGGGTGTTAGCACTCCACTAGATCCTAAATGCATATGCAATGAGTTAGAGAATCTAGTGGCACTTTGATAACCGCATTCCGATACGAGTTTCACTCCTCTTAATAGTACGGCTATCTATCCTAAATGTGATCACACTCACTAAGTGTCTTGATCACTAAAACAAAATGGCTCCTACATTTTATACCTTTGCCTTGAGCCTTTTGTTTTTCTCTTTCTTCTTTTCCAAGTTCAAGCATTTGATCATCACCATGCTATCACCATTGTCATGATCTTCGTCATTGCTTCATCACTTGGAGTAGTGCTACCTATCTCATAATCACTTTGATAAACTAGGTTAGCACTTAGGGTTTCATCAATTAACCAAAACCAAACTAGAGCTTTCAACGGGGAACCCTAGGCGATTGGTGGCGGTGGTCGTGACTGCGGAGGCAAGGATGCAAGGTATGAAACCCAGGGGCGAACCCTTTGGTTTTATAGGGGCAACGGATGCAAAGAAACCAACCACCTGCTTGGATCTCCGTGCCTACCATGACCAGCCACAACGTCTCACCGCGGGAAGTACGCATGCAATCTCTATCCGTTCCCTTGAAAACTCACTGGACATTTCGCCTCTCTGGATGGGCCATGACTTGTCATAGGTAAGAGGAATACGAGTCGAAAAACACCTCTGCGGCCCGCCTGGGCCTAGGAGTTCGAAGGTTGGCCCATCGATGGGTTCGACAACCGCTCCAGGTGCCCTTAGGGTAAGGGATGGGCCCATAAGCGGCCAGTACCCAGGCGCATGAGTGCCACGGGCATCTCGCCCCACGATCGAGTCTCGACCGGATATGATCCATGGTTTTTCCCTGAAGAAAGGCAGAGAGCCCTTGGGACCGGTCGAACGGACCCGAGAACTATATGGTTTGACCGCTGAGAATCTAAGTTGGTCACCAAGATGACCCTAGCCGGATCCCCACGAACAGGATGCCAGGACCCCACTCGAACTAGCCAGCTAACAACCCACCAAAATCTCATAGAAATACTTGTGAAGGGCCCAACCTCGATGAGAGGGAATCACCGTCCCCGAGACATGCCGTGGGAAACAAAAGGAGGCCAAGACCCTTAGGGTCCTCCCATTCAGAAAAACCTCTGAAGGAGTACTCTACTCCTCCGTAGGCTCGGGGGCTACTATCGGGGACCAATACCAGGGTACTCGAAGAGGAGGAGCTAATAACCATCAACATTGATTCATTCGAGCAGTCAAGAGCACGACTACAGCTCCACCCGACCTCCAGTTGCGCAAACTCCGCCTCGCCTGACCCTTGAGGGTTGGCTCTGTCTCACCCAACACCAGGGCCGCAGGCTCTGTCTCGGCTCCACCTCGCCTGACACCGAGGCCACGGGCTTCGCCTCGCTCGACCCCTAAGGGCTAGCTCCACCTCACCCGACATCGAGGCCCCGGTCTCCGCCTCGCCTGACCCCTAAGGGCGGGCTCCGCCTAGCTCGACACCGAGGCGGTGGGCTCCTCCTCACCTGACCCCTTTGGGCCGGCTCTGCCTCGCCCGACACCGAGGCCATGGGCTCTGCCTCGCCTGACCTCTAAAGGCTGGCTCTGCCTCTCCCGACCCTTGGGTTTGCACTCCACCTCGCCCGGCCTCTGAGGAGGAACTCCGCCTCGCCCAACCGCGAGGCCGGGGACTCCGTCTCGTCCAACGGAGACCCATACCGCCGTTGACCGCTCCAGGTCCAAGCGTATGGGCCTGGGTCAAAGCTCTGACACCAGGGAGGTAACCAGCACGCCCTGATATAACACGTGGCCGTGACGGGCCATACTTGAGGATTCATATCAGGAACAGCGTAGCGTCGGGCGAACCAGTACTGTTCTGCCTAACCCTCGTACGAACACTGACAGGCGCGTCAGTTCACCACGACCGGAAGACAACGCATGCGTATGGCGTCAGTGACGGACAGGGTCGCACGTGAAGCTGTCCCTGTTGACGTCTATAGGGTCGGCGGGACCCGCATAGAAGAAAAGAAGGATCCGGCGATCCTGGAGGACTTCTTCTCCTTCTGACTCTCATTTTTCCCTGTTGTAACCCTTGCTTTCTCTTGGCCTATAAAAAGGGAAAGCAGTGCGTTCTATTAGGGGGGCATCGGACCAACGATCGGAGCTCATCGCAACACACCACCAGAGACTCGAATCCGATCAATTCATCGAACCCCTAACATACAACCGAGCAACAACCGAGCTCTCGGCACCCGTTCATCCTTTCCATCAGAGACTTATGACATGTCCCTCTCTCGTCCGTTTGTAACCCCTCCTACGAATTTTCAGTGCTAGTAATATGAGCAGCAGCAACAAACTGGACGTAGGGACATTCTGCCCGAGCCAGTATAAATCTCATGTCTTCTTAGCACACCATCTGAACCAGACGTGCAATATTAGAAATTTAGTTAATGACAACTCAAAACACCGACACTTATCGATTTGAAATTTATGCAATACGTACATAAAAAGTATAGGAGAGCACAAAGAAAGAGGGACGATAAAAGTGAAGCAAACATATCGACATCAACAGGAGTATATCAAGCATCTTCAAGTGGAAGCCAAAAAAAAAACACGATGCTAAACTAGGGTTACATTAAAATGATTCACTGAATCAATTTTCCTAACCATTAATGTGTTCCTGGATATCAAGAGATTTAGTTGATAAAAAAAGATTTAGTTGATCAATGCCAACATTTATCCTTTTCTCATTTTTCGGCCGTGCTTGTGCTTCCACTGTCCAGCTGGATAGCCATCTAAATTTCCGATCCAGTAAACAGGAAAATATAAAGGTCAAACCCGTCTTAATAACCATTCGATGAACTGTCGACAGAAAAATTATAAAAATTTAATAGATAGAAAGAAAATAGTTTGCTGAATTTCATATCCAAATATCTGACAGTGTCTTCTTCTTGAAGGCAGCTGCCGTGGAGTGAACTGGGAGCACTGCACTTTTTAAGGGATCCACCACCCCTCTCCCCCACCGTCCCTTTTCTCCACCATTGAAGCACACTCTGACCCTCTCTCTCACTCAACTGTCACACGCACGCACTACACTCGCAACTCATCCGCAGTCACAAGCTCGGCTGCTGCTCCCTCGGTCCCTCTAACGGTTGAGGCGTTGCTGGTGCTCCTGCCGGCTACCCTGCCCTGTTCACTGTTCTGTTCCGCGCATCCCACAGGAAGGGAAGGGGGGAAGGGAAGCACGCAGCTTTGCTCTTGCTCCGTTGCTCCTTGCTCCCCTGTCCACCAAAGAAGGAAACGCCCAGCCCGCCGCAGCTCTAGCCGTCGTCTATCTCGTCACGTATCGGAATCGAATGACGGAAGAGGCGGATGGCATGAAGCGACCTACCAAGAAAGAATGAGAGGCTGGGCTACCCCCGGCACAAGTAGAGGAAGAACCCCAGCAGCCGAGCCACAGGGAGGAGGAAATGGGCAACTGCGGCACGCGGGAGGAGAATGCCGTCGTCGCTGCGCACGCGCAAGGTACCCATCCTTTCGAGTTTGCCCGTAGTGGTGGATTTCTCGCGGGCTCCCCCCTCTTGTCGGTGCTTGTTTGGATCTCAGCTACGGCGCTTCGAATTCCATCAAAATTTCATCTTGGTGGATTGTTCCTCAGGTCCCCTGGGCTCTTGGTTCTTGGGCTCGCGGCGGATTGCCATAAATACTCCCTCTTTCTATTGTGCTGGCTTTTGCGATTAACTAGTGTCGTGGCGATTTGGTTGCGAAACTGGATTTTTCTGGGGGAGGCTTTGTCCCATGTTGTTACGGAAGGATGGTTTTGATTGAAGTCACATGCCAAATTTCACTCCAAATGTTTGATTTTAATACTTGAGTCGGGGGATTTTGATGATTTTTTTGGGTTCATCCCTCCCTCGAGATGAATCCGGTCCTAGGACTCCAGTTCTATTTATCCTCATTTGCTCACGTTTTATCTTCTTTAGTTCAACGCTTGTTTGATTCGTCTTGTCCCAGTTCCACCAGGTTGTTGATCTATGATCTCTTCTATGCTGCATCTTCTTGTGAAGTTGCCATGTCACCTTGCGCTTCCTTATCTTCTTGATTTTTGTATCTGGAAGCCTACTTGATTGTGTACATTGAGAAAAATCTGATGGCACTTTTCCCCAGCGTGCTTCAATTTCTGTGCCCTCCTCTCTTCCCCACTATTGACTTTCGATTTCGCACGGATAAAAAAAATCACAATCCTCCAAGTTTGAATAAACATAGTCTGTTCTAGTGCTACTTGCGTTTTTTTTAAAAGCAATTTGAGGTTTTGTAATTTACATGCAACTGTGCAGTAGATCTGGTCCCCTGACCTCTTTACCTTTCTTTCTTTTTTTTTGAAAAAAAATTCTGACCTCTTTACCCTTGCTGTAATCAATTTGTGCATGTGTATCTCTTCTTTATTTATTTCCTGCTTTCTACTCAGAAGTATTATTTTAGGGGGAAAGGTCATTTAATGGATGCTAGCAGTTGGCAACTCATTCATTTCCACTTGTTCTTAGTTTACTTCTATAATAATTTCCAAATAGAACATTGTATCTCAGCATGAGTAAATGCTTGTAATTCTACACGAATCCTTGAGATATAAAATTTTTCTTAGTATATATAGTTACATACCCGTGACTTATACTACCCACATAAAACTGACTAAGAGAATTTTCACTGTGGTTAGCTTTTGGTACTTTGATCTTAATACGCGAGATATCCTTGTTAGTTGTTACTTCAAGTCTGTAGTTACCTACTGGGCAATAGTTACACTTCATTTTTTTGGGGGCAATAGTTAATACGTGAGATACTTCGTTTTTTTTTTTTTTTGGGTTGAGGACAATATTTACTTCTCATGCTTTCAGTTCAACAGCTCCACTTGTTACAACATCCTGTCAAGAACGCCATCGCAGATAGGAAGCACACCCGCACCTCATCAGATATAAGTGATCCTTCCACACCTAGGAAAGTTGAAGATGCCAAGAACATTTCCATATACAACGATGTGATTGCCTTCACATTGTTTGAGCTAGAGACAATCACAAAGAGCTTCCGTGCTGATTATGTTCTTGGTGAAGGAGGATTTGGGACCGTTTACAAGGGTTACATAGATGAAAATGTCAGGGTTGGGCTGAAGTCACTGCCTGTTGCAGTCAAGGTGCTCAACAAAGACGGACATCAAGGGCACAGAGAATGGCTTGTGAGTAGCCAAGTTGTTCAGTAATTTTCATGCTCATTACCTTTTCATTATATGCATGGAAATGTGAAAAATTGTCTACTAATATGGTGTACTTGCCCACTATGCATGGCACATTGACATGGATACATGTAGATATCATCAGGATGTCGCTAACAAGCATGCTGACAAATAAAATACACATATGGAGGATTCTATGCAATAATGTTTCATTGGCAATCATGTTTTTGTTTCCATGGCTGTCTGGATTAGTTCTCACTACTTTGTCGCAGTGTTTTGTTGACCATGGCATGGAAAATTGATAAGCTGATAAGGTTATCCATAGTGATTTCATGCTCATTTACAGAGATGTGCAGTCCTTGAGTCATGCTGTTGTTACAAATAATATATTTTGTCTGCCATGCTTGAAATTTTTAAAAGATAGTAGCTTACTTGCATGACCGGATTAAGCAACATTACCGAACAAAGAGACTTGAGGAATGAAGATGGAAATCCAAGAACAAATGTGAATTTATTCGAAAGGTTAAACAATTGTATGTAACTGCCTGTAAAATGCTATTGTGTTATTTTTGCACATGGTTTGATAGTTATCATGCTTATTACTAGACTACAAAATTATTATTCCAGTATTGTGTTTTGCTCAAAACAATATAAAAATGGTTTATCCATCTTTTGTATTTATGTCAGACCGAAGTTAACTGCCTGGGGCAGTTGAGGCATCCAAATTTGGTGAAGTTGATCGGATATTGCTGCGAAGATGACCATCGGCTGCTTGTCTACGAGTTCATGTTTCGTGGAAGTCTAGAAAACCACTTATTCCGAAGTAATCCTTCTACTGTTTGTCAGATTGTGAATGGCATCATAACCGAGTTCAATGATGTCACCTTTTACATACTGTCTTCTGTTTTCTTGAATGCTGTCCACTGACTACAACACCTTGAGCTGATAAAAAATTGGATGATAGAGTTACACTTTTCATTTTCATAACTATTGTTGGTATGAGTTGGGCATATTTTATTTACCTGCCAACAACTGATTCATTCATCATCTTTGGAAGTTTTTTACATGTTATTTCCAAAATAACCACTAAGCATCCAACTGTTGAACTTGCTGGTGGCTCAAATCCTGGATGATTGCTTGCTTGGTAAACTGTTGATTTTGCTTGATTACAAGTGGTACCTAGCTGGCATTTTCTGTATTCTGTATGGACATTTTAGGCAACTTCCCAAATCCCAACTGACCTTATGACTTGGAACATATAAGAAATGATCTATTTTACAATTACGCGCTACCACACCTTCGTGTTAATTTCTTCTACATCTGTTGATTTTTGTCATGCTCCTTTAATTACGGACTACTATAGCTGTTACTAACTACATTTGAAGCAAAGGACAAATACTTTCCACTGCTAGCATGTATGATATGTAATGCCAGTGCACTATTTTCCTTGATTCATTCACAATGAACTTTTACTTCAGATGAGGGAAATTTTGTTGACCAGACATCCTGTTTTTCATCTTCTCAGAGACAGCGACACCATTACCCTGGGGTACTAGGATGTCAATCGCACTGGGAGCTGCTGAAGGGCTTGCTTGCCTCCACAATGCTCAAAGGCCTGTCATCTACAGAGATTTCAAGACATCAAATATTCTGCTGGACTCTGTTGAGTGTTAATTGCTTCCTCATGCTTTCTTCTCCTTTTTCAGTTCTATTGATACCATCCAATGGGAATACATGTATGTTTGGCATATTTATCTTTTTGTTTCCATTGCTACAGGATTATACTGCTAAACTGTCTGATTTTGGCCTGGCAAAAGCTGGCCCTGAAGGTGATCAGACGCATGTATCAACACGGGTGATGGGAACCTATGGTTATGCTGCCCCTGAATATGTGATGACTGGTACTTTCCTCATTGTTTATATATGCTTGGTATTTGCATTTCTTAGAAGATATCATCTAATCTAACAGTTGGATATGAACTTCATGTCAAATTCCAGACACTGAACTATTGTTTCTACTCCATGAGCTGAGATCACATATTTTTAGCTAGCGAGTGTGTGTGTGTGTTCGGGTCTATGTATGGCTCTTTTCTCCTTCATTTAATACAATGATACGCAGCTCTCCTGCGTGTTTGAGAAAAAAGAGATCACATATTTTGCCATTTCTTGTGTCTTTCAGTATTTGAGTATAACTTTGTAGCAAAGTTTATAGCCAGGAAAAAAGTATTATTCTTAATGCATGATCATATACCACGCATACACCTAATTATACCTAATGTGCAGGTCACTTGACTGCTAGAAGTGATGTCTACAGCTTTGGCGTCGTCCTTCTGGAGCTCTTGACAGGGCGCAAGTCAATTGACAAATCTCGGCCCAGCAGGGAGCAGAGCCTGGTTGACTGGGCCCTCCCCAAGCTCAATGATAAGAGGAGGCTTCTCCAGATCATTGACCCAAAACTGGAGGGACAGTATTCGGTCAGAGCTGCTCACAAGGCCTGCAGCCTTGCATTCTACTGCTTGAGCCACAACCCCAAGGCCAGGCCGCTTATGAGTGACATCGTCGAAACCCTCCAGCCATTGCAGGGCAGCAGTGGAAGTGATGGATCCGGTCAGTCCTCTGGCCTTCCTGACTATAGAGGCCGTCGCAGGCTAACCGGGAACAGCGTCCACTTCAGGGCCATCCCAAACCCCAAGTGCTCCCCTGCTGTCCCGGCTTGCAGAGTGCGGTGATGGTGCTGTGTTTCAGTTGAAGCTGCTGGGATAGTAGGTTCAGTTGTATATTGCGACCATGGGTGGTGACTGGTGTGGGTGCATGTGTACGCTTGTCGGGTTTTCGGTTTCTTGGGTTTTGGCCAGCGTTTTGATGTGTAAATTTGATCTGCATGCTGCTGCTGCTGCTCTGTAAGGCCCTCTAATTTTCACTGTGGTCTTATGTATCCTTGATTGCGAGCCGTGCCGAAACTGGCCGGTTCAGGATTAACCCTAGAAATGAAAGGCTGAACGAAGAGTGGTTGGATGGTTGATATGGCATCTTGAGGATTCAATCAATCTGTATTGAATTCTTGGCAAGTTCTCTCTTGTTTGGCATCCTGCCATAGTAGGGAAGAATAATCGTGTGACCTCTTGATGCATGATGGTAAACAACTGTACAAGGCAGCTGTTAGCCTGTGCTGTGATCATGATCTGAATGGCTGCCGACGAGTTTGGGATTTTGGCCTGCTTTTGCTTTTGTGGATGTACCATTTTGCAGCTTCTGTATTCTCAAATCTCAATGGAAGGAAATTCTAGAAAGATTCTCAATAAACATGGTTGTGTGCATATGAATCGTGGTGTGTAGTTGCTACAGTAGATGTTCACTGTGCTACAATAGATAACTCTGGTTGTGATCCTTTTTGTTCTCTAAACCTAAAGATGTTGATTTTACTGCACAAATACGATAAACTGATAATCTTTGGAAATGTAATTTGATGATCTTCGATTAAACTGTAAACATCACTGGATTACGCTGTGCTGATTGAACCGTTTTCAGGGGTGATTCTTGAGCATCGGAGAAAGTTGGGTCTCTGGTGGTTGTTTGGTTTCTGAATGGACATCTCCTATGCTGATTCAATCTGCGGGTGTCAGTGGCGAGCACATCCGTCCGCGTGTGCAGCCAACGTGCATCCTATGATGAAGCTGGCGGCCGCCGCCCGGGGCAGTGCCGGGACGGGAGGCGCCGGCAACGGCTGTGTCGCCGACGCCGAGGCAGGCGGCGACGAGCACGCCGGCGTCCAGGTCCGCTGGGGTCACTTCATTCCAAAAAGAGTGTGCGTGAGATTGGGCTTGACAAAGCTGATTGTCTGGGCCAAATGACGGCCCAATTACCTCTGCCCATAGGAGTATTTATTGTTGAGGCCCGCTGTGGATTCGGCCCACTACGACCTAACAGTGTCGGTCGTGATCACGTTCGCATTCGCATTCACATTCAGTGTCAGCAATGTAATGAAGATGATGTGTCCAATGGCTTGGTTAAAACGTCATTATCGGTCGTTATCCATCATTAGAAGCTAAGAAAATAAGGGTCTGTTTAAAGGTCTAATCACTAACTAGCTTTTTAGACAAGTTTTCAATTAGTTGTTAGCCATCCTTTGCTAATTTGAGCTAATTATTAGTCCAACTAATAACGCGCTCTAACCCATCAAAACAGACCGGTTCAGGTAACTCCGTGATGCAGCACAATAATCTTTTCTTTGGCCCCATCACATGCATGAACCGGGGCGCGACTGCATCACAAGGCTAAAATTGCTCAGAGACTGTCACTTCCAATCATACACTAATACTACCGTTTCTTGGACAATGAAAAATTTTATTGCATTTTAAGATTGTTACTTGAAATAAAAGCCATCCAGCAAAATAAAATTCATAAAAAATACAAAAATTACTAATAATTACTCCCTCCATCCTAAAATAAACACACATCATGGTCCCAAAGTTTAACTAGTTATATAGAAAATAATATTAATATTTGTAATTCTAAATAAGTTTATTATAAAAGTATATTTTATGATTAATTTAATGATGCTTATTACATACCATAGATATTATTACTTTTATGTGTATATTTGGTCAAATTTAGAAATTTTGACTTCTCGATAAGTGAGATGTACACTTATTTTGACATAGAGAAAGTATCAACATGTAGAGTAGACGTCATCCATGTGTGCTTGGGTAAAAAGGCCTTGGCCACCTGTATCAACTGGTGCGATGCCACCACAACCTAATCTCCAGTCCATTTAATGAAGAGAGAGGGGGAAAATGTTTCGATGAACAATACCATAAACCGTGCAGGAGTTAGAGGAGCCGGGGCCACTGAGTGTCCACCCAAACAAGATCTTAATCGTCACATCCTTATATATAACAAAAGCTACACTTTTGCTACTCTACCAATTACGCATAACTAGGTTGTCTTTATAAGCACAACCCCACGAAGGTACCACAAGAAAATACTAATATTGCCACAATCCCACTCTCGAGCCACTGTCATCGCCTCCGTGATCGCTCGCATTAGAGTGTGTTGTGCGTGATGAGGTGAAGAAGACCAGCTTTTCTTTTAGAAAGAAAAAAGAAAAGGAAGAGAGTCTTGTCAAAAAAAAAAAGGAAGACAGATGTCAAGCCTTCGCAACTCTGGTGTCTGCTCGGGTTGATGAAGGAGCATACCATCTGAATATCAGATTCAAAAGTATGTCAAAGAAAGTAGATGAAACGTAGGAGCCAAACAAGTGTCACCGTTTGGGTCATTCGTGTATCTAATCTGACTCATAGGATGGCTGGAAAAGATTATATGTTGGTACACGGTACACACTCCTATCTAACCTTATCATGTCATGTCATGGCCAAATGACGCTTTTTATTTGTTGGGTTTTAAAGGGAAATGTCAAGGACAAAAAAAAGATTCCTGCTCCAGATATTGTGCCATATATTTGTTGTATTAGCTAGCCTTGTATAGAATCAATAATTGTTGTATGAATTAGGCAAAATTGGCCACAAGACATTGAAAATGATCTCTCTTTACTACATGACATGCAAATACTCCCTCTGTCCCAAATAAACAACTTTCTAAGGTTTAAAATTTGTTCCAAATAAATAATTTTCTACACAAACAAGACCATGTTCGCTTATGCTGAAATGTTGTGAGAGGAAAACACTGTTCCATGGCTGAAAAGTTGCTCAAACGAATAGACTGATTGTCTTCTAATATGAAAACTAATCATGGGTGCATGGAAACCATAACTACCAAATCCAAGAGATATGCTTGGAGAAAGGAAATGAGACGAGGATACTTGTGTCTTTTGACAGTGTTTTTTAGAAACTTATTTATTATAGGTCAGAGGGAGTAAGTGTGATTTATTGGTGGACACTTTATTTCTTGTCAAATTTACTGGTGGACAGTATGTCTAATAAAATATTCATTTCCGGTTCTAGAGGAGAGAAAAGACTTGCGATTTGTCCATTTTGCCCTTGCTAGTTTCTTCCTCCCTCCCCTTCGGTGACTAAATATGCGCTTATATATCATAATCAGAAGATATATATAATTCATAGTGCCCTCGAGCCATGGTCATCGTCACCATCATCGCTCGCACTACTATACACTGTGCAATGCATGGACAAGAAATTGAAGGCCATGACCATGAAAATGAGTATACGTACGTCATCCAATATGCAAAAGTGTGCCCACGGAAAGCACAACGTAGCAGCCAAACAGGTGTCACCATTTGGGTCATTCATGTATCTAATCTGACTCATCATATAGGATGGCTAGCTGGAAAATGATGCATGCTGGTAGGGCAGCTTGTCGATCAGTGTGCTAGCTACCTAGCTTATCCTTGTTATAACCAAATGATACTTTAATTCGGTGGATGGATGGTCATTTTTTAAAAGGGAAATGTCAAGGAGAAAAAAGGGAACGAATTGAAGACAGCAGACACACGCGTAAATACCCAAAATGATCAGCATGCATGTATGATTGATGTACTATGTTGGTATATAAGCTCAGAGTCCTCTTGGGTTGTCAATTTGCCATTGCCGACAGGTAATATCGTTCTGCTCATTGTTCCGTGTTTAAGCCTTAGATTTTTTTATAACCGTCTGACTTTGTGAATCTTAAAATTTGTAGACTCCTCATCTCTTGCAAGTGTTCATATATACATGTATAGTGTGTGCGCGCATGTTAATAGAAATGAGATATGAGAGTACATGTGTATAGGAGTGTTATGTGTCTTCCAATTTTTTTTGAAGTTCTAACAATCTTCTCGTCTACTTTATTAATTTGTTCGTCATACACAGTACTAGTATACGGTTTTCAAATAATTTGGTCAGAGCTAATATCTGCTAATCCGACTGTCAGGCAGCAGGCTATCACAAAACTAATACTCGATCTCTTCGTTCTAAATTATAAGACGTTTTAGCTTTTCTCGTACTTTTGCTATGCATTTATATATATACTATATACGTCTAGATAATTGTATCTAGAAAAGTCAAAACATCTTATAATTTAGAACGGAAGAAGTACTACTCCGTTGGTCACAAGGTTAATTAAGCTTTATTTGGTGCTCCCTCAAAGATTTTTGGGCATTCCATTTGACAGGGGTGTCATTGGTAATTTGCCATTGACATGTAAAGTGAAAGTTTAATTTAATATATAAGACAAGTTTTTAATATAAACAGCTCTAATCTCCCGGTTCGTTTTTCAAAACAAAAAATGCAAATCTTCATGGATTTCATTGCTATACATGCAAGTTTCTTTCTGTTGGCGCGCCAATAATCTGTGTGTTGGTTCCACAATCCGCAGCACTCCCTCTGTACTAAAAAAATAAAGTCATTTTGAACAGAGACATGGTCTTCAAAGTATAACTTTAACTTCTTGTTTTTATAAAAATATTTATCGAAAAATGATATATGTATATTTTTATGAAAGTATTTTTCAAGACAAATCTATTGATATGGTTTTCATATTTCCAAACTCAACGACCTAAAAGTTATTCATGATTTATATTTCTAATGTTTAACTTAAGTCTTATCAAAAACAACTTTATTTTTGAGTACGAAGGGAGTACTATGGAGAGATCGGGAGATCACACCTAATTAAAGGTCCATAATTCCATATTCTCTTCGCTGTCAGAGATACGTCAATCGCTTTCGTTGGCTGGCAAGCACAACAAATGTGAGCCTTTGCTTGATGGCTACACAACTTTCTAGAACACTGAAGCTCCAAGTGTTTCTTTTTAATGTAGGCTAGAGACGTCCGTGGACGTGAAAGGTCAATTTAGCAGAGCTCTATTGTCTGATTCTTGAGCTATGTTTCTTGATTCTTAAGTAAAATTATGGTGAAAAGCATGTGAGAAGTGATTTCGGAATGATTTTGATACGGACCGGATAATGGGGAGTGCTGGCGAGCTGGTGTTTTAGGCTTCCTACTCGATGTGTAAAGAGCAAAATTCACGGTCGGTCCTCAACTTGGCCGGCGGTGTCATTCAGGTCTCTGAACTTCTAAATTGATATCTATGGGTTTCAAAACTTGGCAGACGGTGTCATACAGGTTCCTAAACTTTTAAGGTGATCACCGTAGGTTCCTAAACTTGGCTGACGGTGTCATCCTGGTCCCCGAACTTTCAAGGTATTCACCGCAGGTTCCTAAACTTGACAAGCAATGTCATCCCTGTCCAAATGCAATAATATTAAATGTTACCTATAGCATTAAAAGTTTTCTCTATTAAAAGTTACTTCTAATTTTAGTATTATTTTAAAAATTTTAATAGTATTATTATACAAGTAACTTTTCTCTGTTATTAATACTATAACATTATTATTAAAACTTTTAATACTATAATACTATTATTAAAAGTTCTAATACTATAATACTACTATTAAAAGTATTATAATATTAATAATGAAAAAGTTACTTCTATAATAATACTATTAAAATTTTTAAAATAATACTAAAATTAAAAGTAACTTTTAGTAGAGAAAACTTTTAATACTATAGGAATTTTAATATTATTTTAATATTATTAATGATACATAAATATTAAATTAATTCTAGTATTTTTATATTTAGGTTAAACCTAATATATTTGTTGTTCTAAATTATTTTAGTACTTTAATTTATTTTTTTGCTGATGTAAATTATTTTATATAGACATATGTTATATCCACAACTGCAGACGCCCTCTTTGCCGAGTGCTGGGGGCACTCGGCAAAGCCAGCCAAGCACTCGGTAAAGGCTTTGCCGAGTGCCGCACTCGGCAACGGTCTCTCGGCAAAGATTTTGTCGGCAAATTTTTTTTTGCCGAGTGCCAAAAATCGACACTCGGCAAAGTCTTTGCCGAGTGCCAAGCCCGCACTCGGCAAAAAAATAACTGCCGTCAACATTTGACGCCGTCTTTGCCGAGTGCCTAGGGACTGGCACTCGGCAAAATTTGAATTTTTGCCGAGAGCCAGGGCTCAGCACTCGGCAAAGAAACAATTTTTTAAAAAAAATCTTTTTAAAAATAGTCTTTGCCGAGTGGTACCATCTGGCACTCGGCAAAATTGACCTCTTTGCCGAGTGCCAGGCTGTGGCACTCGGCAAAACTGGGGAAGTGGCTGTTTTTGCAGCATTTTTTTCCAGCTTTGCCGAGTGCCACACCCCTGGCACTCGGCAAAGACTTCTTTGCCGAGTGTTGACACTCGGCAAAGCTGGGAAATTTGCAATTTTTTTTGTTTGTTGCTTTCCTTCGAAAGCAAACACGCAAAACTCATATATAATACATGAGACAGCACACAGGCATTTAGCATTACACAAAACGCATACATAATCCATCACTCGGCAAATTTTTACATGTGTTGATGTCCTGGTTTGTGAACACCATACGTGATGACGTCCTCCAAACGTTTTCAAATTTTTACCACCGCATATGCATGTGATATCACGACATCTCGCCAAGTTTCATGATTTTCGGGATTCGTTTGAATTTTATAGAATTAAATAACCACTCGCACGCAAGTTCGCGGCGTTGCCCCGTGAGCACGTTGATCGAAATTTGGAGACAGTTCCTTGATTTAGCATAAAGTGACACTAACAAACAAGAATAACATTTTTGGAATGGATCAAAACTATTATTCAATGCACCTGCAGTTCAAACCTACATTTTCTGGAAAATTGCAAGAAAACGAAATAAAGTGAAGAAATATAGCAAACAGCAATGAAATTGTGCCAAATTTGAACATGTTGTTCATGGTACAAATACAAATCTAAGAAAAAAAGTTGGTGGCAAAAAACAAAAAAAAATTATTTTGCCGAGTGCCAAGGTTTGGCACTCGGCAAAGTGAATATTTTGCCGAGTGCTAGCCCTAGGCACTCGGCAAAGCCAATATTTTGTCGAGTGCCAAACAGAAGGCACTCGGCAAAGAGGACGGCGTTGGATACCGTTATCCCCGGGCGTCTCTTTGCCGAGTGCCCAACTTTACCGAGTGTCTGGCATTGGGCAAAGTTTGGATTTGCCGAGTGCCTTATTTTACCGAGTGCCAGACATTCGGTAAAGCCCTATTTGCCGGGTGCCAAGTTTCGCCGAGTGCGGCACTCGGCAAAGGTGGCCTTTGCCGAGTGCCCGATATTTGGTACTCGGCAAAGATTTGAGCACTGGACAAAGTCTCAGTGATCTAGATACATAGAAAATGCTATGAATCTAGAATGCCAAAACGTCTTATAATCTTAGACACAAGTGCGCTCATTCATTGCTAACGTTAGAAACCTTGCGTTAAAAATCTGAAACGACGCATAAATAAACGCTAATAAATGAAGTAAGCTTCGTCGTCGTCCCTCTCCCTTCCACTATAGTAGTATATTATATATCACCTACCACCAAAACAAATTCGTTAGGAGGGGGGAGGTGAGGACATGGCTCGACGCCCTTCAGACCCCATGACGATGATCTCCCTCACCGGCTTCACCGCGCTATCTGCCGGCCTCCTGCTCATCTCCTCCTCCTTGGTGCTGCAAGCTCAAGGTACGCACGATCGAATCGATCCGATCCCATTCCCATGCAAGCATGCATGTTCCATCATGTTTCTGTTCCAGTTATATATAAATATAAATCAGTTCTAAATCCCCTGATCGAGGCCTGAGCAAATTGATTAATAAACAAGCAGGAGGAGCCGGCGTCGGCGAGGAGTCGTACGTGCCGGTGCGGAGAGTGGTGTACCGGTCCATATCACCGGCGGCGATGACAGAAGCAGCGGCGCCGTACGAACCGTTCGAGGTGTGCCGGAGGTGCCGGTGCTGCGCGTCGCCGTCCAACGCGAGCAGCTGCGTGGACACGAGCTGCTGCTACGCCATCAACTGCAACCTCCCCGGCAAGCCCTTCGGCACCTGCGCCTTCCTTCCGAAGACCTGCGGCTGCGGCGCCGACAACAACTGCACCCAGCCGGCGTCCTGATGATCCTTCCTGACCCATCCTTCACTGAGATCTATTAGCATGCAGATCAGATGACTCACTCGATCAGGGATAGATTATCCAGTTAATAATTCCCTGCCAAATCTTAGTTGTAATATTCTAGAAAGAGTGAAAGCTTCCATATTGTTTACATGCTGCCAAAGTTTCATGTTCACTCCATGAACTATTTGCTTCTCATTTATATTTACCTTTTATACCCTGCTGATGATGGTCCTTGGGTAGTCCTTGTCTGTTTTTAGCATCACTACTACAGAATTGGACATCACTGTCGGCCTCATCACTGTCAAATTTTAAAAAATTGGCAATGATAGACACTGATAGACCATCACTGCCGGTTTTTTTTCTAAAACCGGTAGTGATAGGACCAACCGACATTGATATTCGGGTATTCACTGTCGGTTCATATCACTGTCGATTTTAGCCAAGAACCGACAGTGATATTGGGTCATCACTGCCGATTTTAGCGAAGAACCGACACCGATACCATCACCGTCGATCCATGGCTTGAACCGACAGTGATATACTGAAAGAAAACTTTATAAGTTTCTCATATGATGTCCGATGAAGACAAACTTTATATCAAAGTTGTAGTACTCGACGAGATCTACAAATTGTAGTTCAAACTTTTTTAATTTAAGATCGTTTGGATGTTCAAATATTTTCATTTGAAATAATCTATCTAATGAAAATTACGTTTGATTTCTAAAATTTAAAATTTGAATTTTTCAAACGGCCTCAGATGGAGAAACGTCCAAAACAAAAGTTGTATATCTTGAAAAGTTATGCAACTTTGTAGTTGAAAACATTTTCATTTGAGATCATTTACTACTTGAAAATACTATTTGAAATTAAAATTTAAAATTTTTGAAGAACTCTGATTTCTCTTTTTAATCTCAGGCTAAAACTTGCAACTAGTCTTTCTCCCTCGTACTAACTTTCAATTTGATAATTTTTTTCTAAAATTTTCTAAAATCATGATCTATCAATTTATTGTGTTCTTACCTCTATTATTTTATTCATCTTTTCATTTGACTGTGTTTTATCTATTTGAATTTTGAATTTCAAAAAATGGCAACTTCAAACGTTATTTTGCAACACTAAATGATTTCAGCTGAAAAACTCATGAACATAGAAGTTGTAGAACTTATCAAGATCTACAACTTATTTTAGTCATTTCTTCATCCGATAAAGTGGTAATAGTAATGTTCACAAAATTGTATATCTCTCTTATAGTTTCATAAACAGTAAGAGGGATATGTAACATTTGTGAACAATGTTACTACCACCATATCGGATGAATAAATGATCAAATGACCAAAATAGAAGTTGTAGATCTCGAAAAGTTATGAAACTCTGTAGTTGACAACTTTTTGATTTGAAATCATCTTGTCAAGGACAATTACGTTTGAATTTCTAAAATTTGAAATTTAAATTTTGTAAATGACCTCGGATGGAGAAACTACCAAAATAAAAGTTGTAGATCTCAAAAAGTTATGAAACTTTATAGTTGACAACTTTTTTATTTGAAACCATCTTCTCAAGGCAAACTACGTTTGAATTTCAAAAAATTTAAAATTTGAATTTTTTAAACAACCTCGGATGTATAAACAGCAAAAATAAAATTTGTAGATCTCAAAAAGTTGTGAAACTTTGTAGTTGATAACTTTTTTATTTGAAATCATCTTGTTATGGAAAACTATATTTGAATTTCTCAAATTTGAAATTTACATTTTGTAAACGACCTCAGATGGAGAAACTACCAAAATAAAAGTTGTAGATCTCGATAAGTTATAAAACTTTGTAGTTGGCAACTTTTTCATTTGAATTCGTTTAGGTTCCCAAATACTCATTTTAAAATTAGATTAACATAAAATGGTTAGGACGAAAATCTCATTCGGACACAAACAGCTTGCAGGTGGAGTGCTTAGGGGCCGAAGACGCGAAGCAGGACGACAGGGGTTCGAGCGCCGGTGGCCGTGAAGCACGTGTTTTTCGACCGAAAAATCGCTTGACTTATGACTTGCGACGCGCGACCGTGTGGCTGTCCAGTGAGGCCTCTTCCGATATTAAAATTTTTTCCCTATTTTTTCAATGAATTTTTTGGCTTTCCTAGAAACCACATCATTGCCGGTTCACATCACCATCGGTTCATAAGAACCGACGTGATGTCAATCCCACATCACTGCCAGTATACCACTGTCGGTTCAAAATCTGGCAGTGAGGAGGTTTTTTTGAACCAGCAGTGATGTTAAGATCTAGGGTAGTGCATGTAATCCATGCTTTGTTCTTTAAAGATTCATGTTCATTAATTTAAAATCCTATTGTGTAGGTTGTGTGAAGGTGGAGAGCTACTTGACAGAATACTTTCTAGCTAGGTAAGTTAAAGTGAATATAAAATTTTGAAATAGCACATCAAAATATGTGCTTCGATGGAACTGATGTTTTGCATTAGACTTATTAAGAGGTGGGAAGTACTCTGAGGATGATGCAAAAGCTGTCCTGGTGCAAATATTAAATGTCGTCGCTTTTTGCCACATTCAAGGAGTGGTTCATCGAGATCTCAAACCAGAGGTGATGTGTTTTTCTGCATCTCTACAATCAGTGCAAATTTCATGTTTTAAGGAGGCTTAGAAAATGCTAACTTTCTACTTTCAGTTCCATAGCACTGGTAAACTAAGCATGTCTTACTTCATATTCTAATATTAGCATTTTCATTGTTTACTTTATCATGACTTCTAAAAATTGTAATACCCTTTTTTCAGAATTTTCTTTTTACATCAAAAGAAGATAACTCCAATCTTAAGGCCATTGACTTTGGTTTATCAGCCTTTGTAAAACCAGGTATACTTCTTACTGGATAATCCATGTTTTTTATATAAATTCAGTCTCGCCATGAAAATGACAAATTCTGTGTGGAACTACAGTATTTATTACTGAAAACGAGAATTCCCAACACGTGTTCCAAAAAAATAAAGACTGATAATCACTTATAATATGTTTCATCTTTCTTATCATAAAATAGTTATTTGATTTATGTACAACAAAAACACATGCTCTTCTCCAAGAAATTAGGAGGCTTCCTTGTATACCGTTTTATGAAGTCGTGGGATAGCGTAAGATTGCCACTGATCAACACTGTAAACATATATATTCTCTGTATATTCTATACACTACATAGGAAGTTAATAACTTCACTTATTATCTGCCATCAGCTTCACTGAGGACGGAATTCTTGGCGGCCATTTTGAAGAGCCGTGCAAATGAATGTTTTGATAGCTTCCCTGAAGATTTCCAAGACATGTTTAAGGATTTAGGTAGATCTTAAATTAGATGGTTAATGCGAGAAATAACTTTATTATGCCTTCTTATACAAAAGTGTTCCCCGGATTGTATAATACTCAAATACAATTATATAAAACTTGAACTACGAAAAAAAATCATCGTTTGGTTGTTTTAATGTTCATCCTAACGCACAGGCACTATACTAGTCCAGTTAATAATTCCCTGCATTCAATGAATATAATATATATTGAGAGAAATGAAGATAATATATACAATAATACAAGAAAACTAATCAAGAGAGGATGAACTTTTTTTGCTACAAAAGAAGAATTATATATTATATATTAGATAATAGCTGGGTACATCAACACGTTACAAGCACTCTGGATTACGCTGCAAATATCCAGAAACCGATTTTCATCTAAATTATACCCACGCTGTGAAAAGCTACAGATCTCAAAACCAAACATGTACGACACTTTGCACTATGGACGACCGCATAGGCAAATACTCAACATTCATGCAACGAATGACGGCCAACATTCATACAACAAACGACGGCCAACATTCATTCAAGCAGAGCTGAGAAACTTCTTCTTTCTGGTGTCTTCTTCTTTCTGCCACCGAAGAATGAGGAAGACTGATCTGAAACTTATTCTCCCTAGTCCTTCATCGTGGCCAGATCTAACCACAATAAAATGGAGAAGAAATCGGAGAAAATTATTCCATAGCAGCGACATCATCTCCGCCTTGATGTCACCATCTAGAAATAAAAGTCTTCATGTCGTCATACCGGTAAAGATACTGACGCCGTAGTTATCGCCCTTATCTTCAACAGAGCCCCCTCATCGTCGCTGGAGAGAAGGAGAGGAGATAAATCCCCAATAGCAAGAAACTTGGCATGGAGATACCCTAACCCTAAGTACTCGATCTACTAACCTACAACGATATGCCGGACGGGGGAGGGAGGGGGACCAGCGGTAGTAAAGGTGGGCGAGTCGCAAGACTTCAAAAGCGGATGAACTAATCAGGGAGATTTATGCGTAATCTTGTAACGAAAGAGAGATTAAAAGGTTAACAGGCAAGGAAAGAAAATATATTCATGAGAGAAAAAGATGGTTTATTCAACTATACAAGGAAACTAATCAGTTGTAGAAAGAGTCATAGTTAGAAACCGTTCGTTGATAATCTGGAACGATGCACTGGCGCTTAAATAAAGATTGTGTCACATCACATCACACACCGACACACGTACTTACATACAGTGGTGGTGTTAGTTAACCCAAGGAAGGGTATCATCAGCTATTGTTCTTCTCTTCCCTTCTTGTTAGTCGTCGTCGTCCTCTCCCTTCCACTAGTATATATATCACCCACCACCAAAGCAAATTCGTTAGGAGGGGAGGCCTGCCATGTCTCGACGACGCCCTTCAGCCCCCATGACGATGATCTCCCTCACCGGCTTCACCGCCCTATCTGCCGGCCTCCTGCTCATCTTCGTCTCCTCCTTCCTGCTGCAAGCTCAAGGTAAGCATGCATGTTTTTATTTGATCCAGTCATATATATCAGTTCTAAATTAAATCCCCTATATAAGGCCTGATGAGCAAATTAATTAATTAACAAACAAACAAGCAGGAGGCAACAGCAGCGAGGAGTCGTCGTACGTGCCGGTGCGGAGAGTGGTGTACCGGTCCATGTCACCGGCGGCTGCGGCTGCGATGACAGAAGCGGCGGCGGCGCCGTACGAGCCGTTCGAGGTGTGCCAAGGCTGCCGGTGCTGCTCGTCGTCGTCTAACAGCAGCAGCTGCGTGGACACGAGCTGCTGCTACGCCATCGACTGCGACCTCCCCGGCAAGCCCTACGGCACCTGCGCCTTCACTCCGCAAACCTGCGGCTGCGGCGCCGCCAACAACTGCACCCAGCCGGCGTCCTGATCGAGTCCTTCCTGACCCACCCTTCACTGAGATCTATTAGCATGCAGATTAGATGACTCACTCGATCAAGTACTCGATCAGGGATAGATTATTCAGTTAATTCCCCGGATTCAACGAAGATAATATATACAATAATATATGTTCGTTCTTGGCCGGTGTAAAGGTTTTGTTTTTCAGAGATTGTGATTGCTGTTGTTAGTCTGACGACGACGACGACGACGACGACTGGTGATTTCAGAGGCCGCTCTTGCATTGCAGTTGGTTTAGTTTTCAGAGTCGGCGGCTAGCATCGCAGCAGTTGGGTTGGCTGGTTTGGCTTTGACTCTTGCAACACAAAGACTACAAGAGTACTGTCAGGGTCGGCGGCCTAACTTGTTGTCGTATACGTACGTAACAGTACATGCATCCCTTTGCATTTAGAAAAAAAACTGTCAACTGACGACGGCAATAATACATGCCAATATGTAGTCGTAGTATATATTCAGCTTGCTTGCATCAGTGTATATCTATGTTTATATAAGTAACAGATTGGCAATGCATAAATACAGCAACAGAAAAAAATGGATATATCCATATACACACATATTACTACTTTTCTCAGTCTTTTTTAGATGATGAAACAAATCTGACTTCATCTTTTCTGAACAAGAGAATGAGACCAATTATTATTACAAACTTGTGAAGTAAGACACAAATTCCACTCAAAATTCAGTTCTAATATTATAAGATCATCTGAAAGGAACACAAAGGGGGAAAAAAAGAACCATTGCCACAGCTTCTGGTACATTCCGGCCGTCCAGCACAACGGACAATGGTTCTCGGCCGAGGAGCCAAAGAGGAGATCATCTACAACTACTACATGGGGGTTCTGGGGACACCTTTCCAGCGGCAGCACTCAATTCAGCTTCACTGCCCCAGCTTGATCTGACCGGCATCGACGCGTGCTTCTCCGAGGACGAGATTTGGTCGGCAATCAAGGAGCTGCCTTCTGATCGTTCGCCTGGACCGGATGGCTTCACCGGCCTCTTGTACAAGTCGACCTGGGGTATCATCAAGCACGATGTCATCAACGCTTTCAACGCGTTGTGGTCGTTGGATGCCAGATCGTTTCAATCTCCTAAATGACGCCGTCATGATATTGTTGCGCAAGAGGGTCGCCCCGACCACGCTCAAAGACTACAGGCCAATTAGTCTTATGCACAGCTTCAGCAAGTTGTTTGCCAAGTGCCTGGCAAAGGCTTCAGGAGATTGTGGCGCCGAACCAAGGCGCGTTCATAAGAGCTGAGGTCGCTCCATCCACGACAATTTCCGCGCTGTACAGCTTGCTTGCCGATGGTTGAACTCCAAGAGATTTCCCTCGGTACTGCTTAAAGTCGACATCGCCAAGGCGTTTGATTCAGTATCATGGTCTTTCCTCCTTGAGGTGCTGCAGCACGTTGGTTTCCCACGACGTTGGACGAACTGGATCTCCATCCTCTTGTCCACTGCCAGCACCAAGGTTCTGCTCAATGGCCGAGCGGGACGAAGAATAGCCTTAGGCAGGGCGACCCCATCTCGCCTATGCTTTTCGTCGTTGTTACGGAGGTGCTCAATTCGCTCATCCGAGAAGCGGATCGTCGTGCGGTGCTAACGCCGCTGCCATTTGTTCATCGTGCATCACTATACGCCCGATGTGGTTCTTGTGGCCCCGCAACAGGATGACCTTACTTGTGTGCGGCATATCCTGGACCTCTTCGCGGGCGCCTCTGGACTCATCACCAACGTTGAGAAATGTGTGGCCACGCCCATCAGATGCTCGGACGAGGTCATCGCGGAGGTAAAACAGCAGGTTTTCCCCTGTGTTGTCGCCCCTTTCCCGTGCAAGTATCTGGGAATCCCACTGTCAAGGACGGTGCCTCCGCACTCCTCTGGACGGACAATTGGGCCCCGGTTGGTCCGTTACGCCCCGGCTCTGACCAAAGCAGGGAAGCGGAGAAACATCAAGGACGCCATCTTTCAGAACCGTTGGGGGCGCGACGTCGTGGGCGCGCTCACCACTCAGGTGCTTTGCCAGTTCCGGCCTGCAGGTCTGGAACCTCCTCCGATCAGTGGTACTCGAGCCACTGCGGGCCGGCCGCTTCGTGTGGAAATGTTCAACGAAGCTCTTGGGTGCAAGAGAACTGTGGAAAACAAAGGCGCCGCCGCGCGTCAAGTTGTTCTTCTAGTTAGCGCTCCACCGCCGCATGTGCGCTGTGTGACCAAGCTTCGGAAACATGTGGCCACTTGTTTCTGGGTTGTGCTTTCGCCAGGGAACTTTGGTTCAGGCGGTCGGTCTTGCGGCTTTAGTGCTAGAGCATGATGATGATCTGGGAGCATGGTGGTTGCGGCAGCGTCGCCGGCCTGATCGTGAAGCCCGACCACCGTTCGACTCACCCACGCTTTTGGTTGCTTGGTCGCTGTGGAAGGAGCCGAACGCTAGAACCTTCCGGCAAACGATGACAAGTGTACATGACGTCTTCAGGGTGGTCGTGGCCGAAGCTGACGACTGGATCCAGGCGGGGTTCAAAACGCTGCTGCCCTTCAGTGCTGTTTGGTCGCAAAACGCAGTTCCAATGTAATACAAACCGTTAAATCCAGTAGCTAGGACTTCTCCGGGCCATAACGATGGTGTCTCGCCACCGTTTTGGGTCGCTTGTGTAAGGGCTAAAACTTTCCTCTTAATGAAAAACGGGTACGATACCCGATCGAGAAAAGCCACAGCAGCTTCTGACGTTTTAATAATCTTGGAGGTTACGCTTCTCGTCGGCTACACTTCGCTGATTTTACTACTAATGCAAAGCTTATCGATTTCTGACGCGATCGGGTGACATATCTGTCAAGTTCTGACTTCTGACTAAACAACGATCGAGCTAGATGCATGAGTTTGGTTTCGTAATGTAATCTATATATAATAAAGTGCACTGTAGGGATACTCTACCTGTACTCCAATTGAATACTCTCTATAAGCTGCCTGTAGGGAATACTAGTGGTGGTATCTGAAACGCACGTGAGGATGTCACTCATTCAGCTAGGTTGCAGGATTAAGGTTAAACACACACAGATCAAGGTACTAACTTAACCTGCTACCCTGTCGACTGTCTGTCTGATATATGCAGTGCAGCTCGCCCTACGAAAGCATCTTTGTCAGCCCCGACCAGACCACTGTACCTCTTGCACTTGTTTACCTAGATACCCCTCAAAAAAAAAGAACGTGTTTAGCTGCCTACTAGTTTCGACTTTCAAGTTGCCTTTATAAAAAAAAAACTTTCAAGTTTCATCGGATTTCAGGTGCTGTAGCCCAGTTTTGGAGCCCAACAAGTGAAAGTTTTGTAGCCCAGTAATTGAAAGCTGATGAAGCCTAGCCTGGTTTGTCTGTTCAGTTCCGCTACAGAGCTAGTAGTTGTCAAAAGTGGTGGAATGCTTTGCTAGGAACACAGCCCAACAGCCCATGGTGACCCAGTTTCGGCCCGCAGCCCGTAACAGGACATTCGCCCTCACAAGCTCACAGGCTACGGATGCCATAGCTCGGCCCATGTGTGAGCAAAAACATCTCAAATTTCGGGCTGTCCTCCTAAATTTGTGATTCTTTTAATGAATTAAATTAAACTAGAAGGAATTTGAATACCAACTTTTTAAACAGGCCAAGTTCAAATTATTCCAAGATTCTAATTAAGAGGTTTGAATGAGTTTTGCACCGTTTTCAAAAGCTGTCATCTCTTTGACGTAATCATCGTCACGAATGACTCGCATATGTATATGCAAAGCTGCTTCCACAAAGCTCAAGAGAATGTTTGGTTTCGACATGCATGCATACACAAGTTAAGATTGCATACGATCGACCTCTTCCATTTGGATATACCAAGGACAAGAAGTGCGTCACACAGCACAAGAGAAAGTGAGCCTGCTTGTTGTCTGTCCATCACGCCGCAAAAGCCACAGCTAGCGACGCACAGGATCAATATAAAATCATCCCAAACATGTACATTTTCTCTTCCTTTTCCCTTTTCATTAGTTGTGTTTATTGTTTTGTGCTCATGGTGTACGGACTGGCTTATGTCGGCAAAGTCCACGTTCGTAATCACTTTAGTCTGGAGTCGAATATGTATATATACCATGGATATAAAATGTACACGTGGAAGAAAAAAATAAAAGTTGTTCAGTATGTATACTTAGTTAGGCCCTGTTTGAACCCCACAGTCTAAAGTTTAAACTTTAGACCACTTTAGCTCTTGAGGCTTCAAACAGAAGACCTAATAAATTGTTGTCTAACGTTTAGACCACATCATAAAAACTTTAAATCGTATAAGTGAGCTAAAGTGATCTATAGTTTTAGTCCTCCACTTTAACCACTAAACTTTAGACCAGACAATCCAACCATGTTGTTAGTAATATGTGCGTACATACTAGCGCGTCTTAGAGCAACATCTATCCATATACAAATATATACTTGTATTTTATTCCCTTCGTGATGCCTCATACTACTACAGAACTTAATTTGCAGAGCTGGGCGAGCAACTCGCTTGGTGCAAATAGGGTAACCAGACGTCTGTACATATCGTATTTACAAAGACACGAGTTGTACATAAACGTCCACATAGGGTAACCAGACGTCTGTGCAAATAGGGTAACCAGACGTCTGTACATATCGTATTTACAACTCGCTCGGTGGAGAGCAACTCGCTTGGTGCAAATAGGGTAACCAGATTAGGTTCAGCGATGGATTACCTCCTCCAGACGACGCCGGCGGCGAAGATCTCCTCTGTACGGCGGCACGAGATGGCACGAAGGGAAGAAGAAACCGCGCCAAAAGACCGCCACACGATGGAAACCGCTCGGGAGGAGAGGATATGCGCGATGAGGACGGCGCGTAACTTTACGAGGATTGAGGGAGTTTTTCCAAGTGCCGAAATATTAGGAGGATGGATTAAGAGTTGTTGGAGATGGTTTTTTCCAATCTTGCTAAAAAACAAGGATTGAGATGACATTTAGGAAACTCTTGGAGATGCTCTAAGGGCATCCCCAACAGCTAGCTATTTGGCTAGCTATTCCGACGTGGACAGGGAAAAGTAGGAGAGAGAGTTGTCACTAGCGACGAACAAATAGCTGATCTATTTCACGTAGTCTAAGAATCTGAGAGAGAAACATGTGGGTCCAATAGTACATAGAAAAATAAGAATGTATAAAATAGACTTTACTTTTGTCTCTCACCTCCACATAAGTTAGCTACGTAGCTAGCACCATTGTGGACGCCCTAACAAGGTGCTGATCTCATTTGCTACCAACCCAATAACGAAGCTAGCTAGTTGGCTTAGCTACAATAAATGTCACTGCATGCATAACGCCCAAAGTTTGATGTTGTGTGACATATGATCAACCAACTAATCAAATTTGCAACTTGCAGAGTATCACGTTCCTTCGTGTCCTCCGTCGTCCTTTCATAGCACCAAACCCACCATTAGGCTAGGATAGTTACCATACTAAACAATGGACATCATGCATGATCTAGACAATGATGGGGTTAGACGTGACAACGTAAAAGCGCGTTCACAAGTGGTGTTATTAGCTAGCTTACTACCTGTATTTTGCAATGTTTGCTCTCGGTCTGCATATCCACAATGCGCGCAAGGCACGTAATAATAAGCTAAATATCATTTTTTTTTTCTGAAAGAAGATTGGATCATTTTCGCCGTCGTTAGAAATGCACATTCCTTACAATCGCAATATAAATATACAGACACTCATATATACATGCACATTCCTTTGTCTCCATGAGCATTTCTGAAATTAGGCAAAATGTTAAATGTCATTTCGTCAATGTACGTGGACTGGACAAGCATTATTGTGAAGCAGAGGAAGTCAGAGCGAAAAATTTCAATGATCTCTCTAACCTAACCTGCTTGTCACCAATGGAAGCAACGTAGGCTGGATTTTGTGCCGTCCTGATCGGACTCCAGCAGAGCGATCAGTCTTTTTGAGCAAAAAAACTAGTGATTAGTCTTGTAGTTTGAGACGCAACAAACTTTGTTGGTTTCTTATTGGGCATTGGCTAGCTAGCTAGAGATCACTAGAGTATGTAGTTAGTGCTAAACACAGTGCTTAGTAGTACATGCATGCATTTTGGCAAAAGATTCTCGAGATGGTTCTTTTCCTACTTGATAATACAATTCACGAGTCCATGTCTCTTCCGGCACGCCAGAAGGCATCTTCACTCGTTTCGGCTATTTGCTCCATCAATTGGGATAGTTGCGGTAATACACTAATACCTTATTACATACGCCATATATATAGGTGGAACAAACCTAGCTAAAGACATGCATCACAGCACAACTGTGTAGTCTCTCTTTGTACATCTGCCAATTCTGCCAATTTAAGATAGATAATCTAAATGACTCGTTAAAGTTGCATCTAAATTAGCACTCTTGCCATTTTATTAAAAATAAACTAGAAGATCCCATAAAATATGTGTATAAAGTGCCAACATATGTAATAATGAAAAAAGTTTGAATAACCATAAATTGTGTCTATACATGTTTATAAATTACCTACTTCTATCGCTACTAATATATAAAAGATAACTTAAAATAAACCTACATGTTATATATGCATTCTTCCAAATCAAGCATATATGCATGCATGAGAGATAAGTATTATATTTCTAGGATCCGAAAAAAGGAAAATGTTCCTTTAATGATTCATATAATTATGTCACTAGCAAATCATTTAAAAATATAGCAATACCATAAAGATTATTATTATTATTATTATTATTATTATTATTAAAGTTATACTAATTATTATATAAGTTTGCACTTTAAATTTTTTTATAGATTGTGGCTACAATATTATATCATATCTATATTGATAGTATAGTTGTAAGCGCTCTATTACTATAAAGAATTACTACTACATATATAATTCTTGGATAAAGCACTTCTTGTAGCCTAGACATAAAAAACATTATTTTTAATAAAAGGCGTTAATAAGGACAATAGTTTCAACTAACATGCAGATAAAAATTTATAGCAGTTAATAAGATCAAAATTTGAAAATCAAGATCTATAACCACATCCATGACATCGCGAGACATGGGTTGCAACAAGAGCCACCATAATAATAACAACTTAAAATAAGATTCAACTAGATGCACACTGAAGACCATGAACCGCCATGCAGAGAGAAAATCTATGGACCAGGTTTTGAAGAAACATATATATATATACATAGAGTAATTGACAAGTTCATCAAAGCCAGATATAGAGTACATAATCTATATCGAAATTGTGTCAGATAATGAAGAAAAAAGAGATAGCGTAAGTACTAAACATGAACTTCTAATATATCTACGCCACCTATGATTCTAGTCAGAAACATGAGTTTGACAGGGCTAGTGTTCCTCAAATTCAATTTGGCACGCACCCTTTTGCAAGTTGCTGATGGGAATATCTCATATCTGCATGGCTAGACTAGACATTGTAAATAAATATGCAGTAGCATAGACCGGTTGAAATGTAGTTGTCAGAAAAGGAGTTGTTCTCTTGAATTGTGGTGGGTATTTAGTCCACCGATCAAATCAGCCATTGAAATGGAGAATCAGAAAAATGCTTGTATATATCCAAATTGTTCTCTGTCAGGACGTGCTTTTTCAAGAGCAAACAAGCAAGCAATGCTAGATCGGTTGGTCGAGGAGTTAACGGAGTGTCAAGTCTTGGTGGCCTCGATGACTAACCATTCATGTTACTTCAAGTTCATTAAACTAAAGCCTCCTGTTCCTGACTGATGTTTCGATGGCAAGTTGGCAACTAGTAGAAGGCTACGAGAAGCTGGAATAATGCATCACGCGGGCACTCATGAAGGTGACATGACATCCCAGGATGGAGCTGCATGCACTTCACCCACCCAACTAAAGGGAACCACCGCCAGGAAAAATTCTATCAAGCACACTATATATATTTATATATATATCACGCGCGGTATCTTGGGCTTTAACGCTTGCACGAGTAATTATAAATCCAAGTGATTGGCTGTGTTGGTAGCCATGCATCTAGCTATCTCTAATGGCCAGAATGCAGAGCGTGCTTGGGGAGCATAATGACATGTTAACACGCCCAGTTAACTACTTATTTGGGCATGAAACAATGGAGGCATATATCTACAATATGTGCTATATATATAAGAAATAAATAGATGCTTCACGTGGATCCTCTATGTTGGCACTCTTTCTGGTTACAAATAAGTGATGCTTTAAGCTAGGTTGTGTCAAGTTAGCCGTCACACACTTTTGCTGTGACCTTTTGTCTTAATATATTCTATAGAACATATAGGACATAAATACCTGCTCCCCTAGGTTGTTGGTGTATATATAACAAATGTTTTTGAGGTTCCAATTTGAAATAGTCCTAATGAGATTGTTAAAAATGATATTGATTGAGTTTGTTTGTAGTAAGTAATTAATCATATACTATTACTAACTGGAGGTCCTAATGAAGCCTCCACGTTACCATGAGACGTGTTAGGAAACATATAAATTCTCAAGACAGAACCAAAGATATGGCCATTAATTTGGTAGAGTCTAGTCACCAATGACAATAATAACCAGTTTTCTAAAAGTCTACCCACATATGCCATTATGAAGAACAACATAAATAACCCCCAAATATGTATTTAAATAATTCCCAAGTGTCATTATAAAACATAATCTATTGTAACCATACAAATTTTCATCTAAATTACCCACCCTACAATTGGGATAGATAATACAAATAACCCCTTAAATTTGCATCTAAACTACCCCTTTTGTCATTATGGAAATAAACTGAAACATCCGCAAAAACCTGCATAATGAATTAGCAACATACTCCCTCTATCTCTAAATGTGTGTCGCCACGCGTGCCAATAAGTTTGACTCGATTTATAGAAAATGCATGCAACATTTGTGTCTCCAAATAAATTTGTTAAAAAACTAGATTCAAATATATATCTATCAATGATACTAATTATGTACCATAAATATTAATTATTTTTAATACATATTTTGTCAAAGTTGTTTCTTGGAAAGCGAAAACGACAAACATTTAAGGATGGAGGGAGTATGTTATTATAAAAATGTGTGAATAAATATAAATTACACATGTATATGTTTCTAAATTACCCACTTTGATTACTATGAACATATAAAAACTAACTTAAAGTAAATATATATGTTGAGGAATCGTATGGATCAAGTATATTTATATGCATGCATAAGCTAATAACAAATTAATGTAAGTTGTTACTGTAGATAAATTTATGTATTTTAATAAAATATTATGACATATCTATGTTGATGCTATAATTGTAAACGTCTATTTTTTTGCAGAAATTTTTGCAACACATATAATTGTTTGATAATAAGAGAAAATTCAACATGTTAAGCAGCAGAGGAGTTTAGTGTAGACCAACGATGGTTATGACCTCCTTTGTTTTTAGATTCATTTGGAGTAAACAATGTTTAAGATTAAAAATTGTAGCGACTAAGAAGATAACAATATATAAGACAAACTCTAGATTCATAACATCATGAGAGACATGAGAAGCAAAAGAGCCAACATAACTTAAGGTAAGCTTTCAACAAAAATGCATTGAAGACACACAGGGTGCCATACACATAGGAAGAAAGAAAGAAAAGCATCAGTATATAAATAGAGAAAAAAACATATAAACTAATTGGTAAGTTTATCACAACTGAATAGAGATCACAAAGTACTCCTATCTATACATCTATTATTGTGTCAAATAGAAGTACCATTTCCCTAGATAAAAATACTTATCTTTCCATCCTACAAGAAGCTTCCTTGATCACGGGGATACTCCCTCTGCCCAAGAAAACATACAACTATGAGTTACGTGCTAGATAAAGTTGTTCACGTTTGACTAAGTTTTTAGTGAATAATATTTATATTTATGACTCCAAATTAATTTATTATGAAAATATATTTCATAATTAATCTAATGATATTTATTTGATGTTATAAATGTTTATAGTTTTTTATCTATAATTGTTCAAACATGATACACTAAAATATAGTATCTGTTAGAATTGCATGTTTTCTTGGACAGAAAGAGTGTAGCTAGGATAACACTCCAATAGGGATAGGGCGGCATGGGAATCTTTGATCCTGCAGCTGCAGGCGCATGCACCCAAGAGTCAACACAAGACACAAGCGTAAAGGTGCTGCTATGCCACGCAGCTACACACTCACACCGTCACAACGACCCACTAAACCACCAAAAATTCCATTGCAACTAGCACGTCGTACTGTACAGCACTGCAGTCTACAGTAGCGGTGGCGCGTACATGACCTGGTCACGACCCACGAGTATAAAAAAACGAGGGGATCGATGAGCCGCGCCAGCCATTGACGCTTTTGAGATTGATAAATGACGGCGGCGGCCTTCCCCGACCGATCCAGCACCACAACCAGCACGATGGCGATATCGGCGAGCCGGATCCACCCGTCGTCGGCCACGGAGACGACGACGACGACGACGCGGCCTCTGCCGCCACCGCCGCCGCTTGTTCCTCCCCGCCGTGGCGGCGCCGGCGGAGGAGACGGCGCCGACGCCGATGCCGGCCGCACGCCGGCGGCACTGCACCACACGGTGTGGAAGCGGTCCAGCATGGGGTTCCACGGCACCGACGGCTTCTCCGTCTACGACGCCGCCGGCGCGCTCGCCTTCCGCGTCGACAACTACTCGCGCCGACGGAAGGTGTTCGCCAGCGAGCTAATCCTCATGGACGGCCAAGGCGCGCCCCTCCTCGCTCTCAGGCCGCAGGTACGTCCGTCCGTGTCGTCGTGATCCGTCTACGCGATCGATCCAGCTGGAAGTCGCATCGATCGACCGACCCATCGGTCATCGTGCCCTTCCAACAAAATGGGGTCTTTTTCAGATCGGGAAATGGTGCTTCCTACTCTGCAGCAGGATTCTTGGTTATTATGCGAGAGTTGATTCATGATCTCTGCGACTCCAAGCACAACTTTTTTCCTTGTTTCTCCTGTCGCCACATCGGCTGTATGTACGTTCTGGTTGTTATAGCCTATTTGTCCTATCCTAGTACCAGACTACCAGTACTGCAAACATTTGGTGGCTCTCCATGAGATTCAGACCAAATGAATACGACAATTCGTTACAGCAAATTCAGTCAGTTCACTCCTTTAAGATAAATGCACACCTAGGAAAATACGAACCAAACAAATGTCCTTTTTTTTTTCCAAAACAAATTACATACCAAATGTGTGCTCAGACAGAAGTCACAGAACAGACAAAATGCTAGCTTTGTATTCTTCCCTGTATGTATATATCCTGTCAAACTAAACTCGATCGGTTACTTCGTTCAAAGTTCTTCGCCATATACAGTCTGAGCGAAATTAAAGCCAAATCCAATGTGTCTGCAAATTCACTACAACTAATGGGAGGAAAGGCTAACTAACAAAGCTATATATCCTTTTTTTTGCAACAGATTTTCAGCATGCACGACCAATGGAACTGCTACAACGCATCAGAAGAAGGCCAAGGCAAGAGGCCAAGTTCACACAGACTCTTCTCGATGAGGAAATGCTCGGTTCTACAGAAAGGCCATCAAGCAGAAGTGTCCATGTCAGGATCATGCAGCACCAGCTTCTGGGTCGAGGGCTGCTTCAGGAGGAGAAGCTGCAAGATCCGCAACAGCGACGGCGAGGAGGTGGCCAGGATAACGAGGAAGAAGTCGAATTCGTTGACGCTTGGCGACGACGTGTTCAGCCTTGTCGTCCAGCCGGGCATGGATTGCGCCATGATCATGGCGTTCGTCGTCGTCCTGGACCGGATCTGTTGGAAGCCGTACAAACCCTTGATCTGCTCCTAGCCGTAGCTTAGCTTGGCCATGAGAAGCTAACCATTTTCTGAGTTCTGACAACAACTATGGAGTTCTTATTCAGGGATGATCATGATCACTGAAGCAAAGAGAGCGCAGTGATTTCGTAAAGAAAGATGGGTAGGAAAAAAAATTACAGCCGTAAATTGGCTACGACTGACTGGGACCTAATAACTTGTCAAATTTCTCTGGATATAACTTGTAGGCAGAGATTATTCTAGTATTTTCTGAAGAACAAACGCAAATGTATGAGGTGCAGTTACTTATAACAAATTGTATTCTCATACCACGGATTTGTAGCAGTATATGCTACTGGTTTGTCCTTTCAAAAAAAGTATAAGTGCGTTTCCACCTGGCTAGAAGAAGCATTGGACATGCAAAAGTGAAAAGTGACAGATGCTTGTCGAATCCTGAAAGGAAATCTTCTCAAGGAGTGAACTTTTTTTTTATTCCTCAGATCCGGAGTACAAGTCGTAGTATCTGAACACACGTCCAAACACACACCACACATAACCCATGCACACCACACACACCCCTAATTAAGGGGCACGCTAGACCCAAAGATTATACATCCATACGTCTACAAGAGCTTCACGAAGACTGAACCTCCGCTAGCTAGCGACGGGCGCGTCGCCTCCCACTGTGGCACACAGACGCCTAACGATCCACTGATTATTTTGGAGGAAAAACCCCGGTGAGGCATGTGAGTTCGATCTCAGGGATCGAACCCAGCGGTTGCTCCACCACCGGGAGATTCAACCAATCGAGCTGACGCTCGGTCCTCCTCAAGGAGCGAACTTGACTCATCGGCTGGCTAACCAGGTGGTACTACGTACTACTGCATAGTGCTTAAAAAGTTAGTGTTCACACTGAAGACCAAACACAACTAGTAGAGTACTCCCCTTATTAATTAACACTCATGGCTGCTATTTCATCTCTTAAGATCTCCTGCATTAATTCCTCATAAAAATATAGTAAGATTCACAAGACATTTGGCATATATTTCCTGGAAGAGCATATAATATTCAGCGCATGAGAGGACCTTTTCTGTACCAAAAACAGCAGAAGCATCCAGAAGGGGGGACAAGGTGTAGGGAATATTGCTACAACTCATCGCTTGTCTATTGTACTCACCAAGAGTCTTTAAATATTTTAGTTTACTCTTTTCCATGTCGGCTGTATTTATAACTGCAAAAAACTAAGCATCATGTTGCTAAAGAATCTGTGTCCGACAAATCCTGTGAAATGGCAAGAATATCAGCACAAACTTAGTCGCTTAAAAGGAATCAAACTTTGATTAGCTCAATGAGAAAAAGAGCAAGAACTTAACAGGTAGGATAAAAAACTTAAGTCGAGTAGTAGACCAGTAGTTGAGACTTTCTCATCACCAGAAAACCCATAAAAAATCTTCTGCCAAAAATAGAAATGGCACGAAGGTTTTGTGGACGTATAGGCTTCGTGCTGAACCCCGTTACCAAATCTTTCCAAGTAAGACGCCAATATCACAACATATGCCCTGCAATATTAGGTTAGAAAGGTTGGTCCCATTGAGACATTGAGCCTGAGGAAACCACAAATGCAGCTTTGTGGCCGTGACTCGTGAGATGACCTGAACTTAGGAGTTGCACTCGTCAAATGCGTCATCAAGTACGGCTTCTAGTCAGCAAGCATGTCCTAAACCACTTTTTGCCCAACGCCAACTTTTGCATACGTGTAGACGCACTCAACTTGCTTGCTAGCTGTGCTCAAGCCAGTCCTGCATGCATTCCCTTGACAATGAGCATGACTCGCTGATGTATGCATATCTGCTTGCAATTGGCTGATCTGTTCTTATTTTTTGGGATAGGTACGGTCTCCCCTATTTTATTTCCCAAGACAATAATCTCATGCATAATTAAGAAAAAAGAGGCCCAACCTAGAGGAGTAACGACTAGGAGAGTTTTCTTTTTCATTGAGAAGAAAATATACATCAATATTTGAGTTGAAGATGACTTAAATTTAAAAGGTTGGGATGCTTGACTACACCTTCCACCCCAACCAGTTGAGTTAGACATAGACTCACTTCGCTCGACATAATTCAGGACACAACAGTAATGACAGTCTACCAAACTAAGTCTGATCAAACTAAAAGACTCGACCATTCAACAGCTACTGCTGTATCGATTGGCTGATCCGTTGATCAATGCCCCAAGCTTAATTCAGTAATTAATTGGGCATAGGGTTTTTCTAAGACCTAATTGGCCATAGATTAATCCGTCCATTGTTATCATGCATGGCGTGGATCACTCCCTGGCCTCTGCTTCTTGCTGT